>NW_015387456.1:8966-62560 GCF_001527695.2 Protobothrops mucrosquamatus | reverse complement strand
AAAAAAAGCCTCAAGAGGGTAATATTCTTATTTTCCCCCAATTGTTCTATTCCCCATTCCATTTTCAGAAATTCACATCTCTCTGTGTAATCACTATAATACCGAAATATATTTTTATTTAGGACTATTGGGAATCTTTTACAGAACACATTTTCCAGTTATATCTTTTCGTACAAGTTATAAGCTGTAAATTTTGTAAATTTCTATTTTATATTTATTTCCTGAATTAGGAGGAAAGAAATAGAAATGAGCAGCAAGGCATCCTTCAATAAGAAAAATCAAAATTTTGTGAATGCCAACATTGTAATTCTTCAATCTCAAAAGTGCCAAATAAAACAGGACAAAGAAACAGAATCTGCTGCCTTGATTTGACCATATATAGAGGTTTCTCATTTGAAGGAAAGTATTTGCTTTAATGTTATTATTTTAACATTTTTCCTAATAGATCTTATTAATCAGAGCTCTCAGAGTCTAGTTTGGGGGAATTAACAATTACCAATCCCAGCTGCTACAAAAACAACCCTTAAGAGCTGAATATTCCTTATAAAATCTTAACTCTCCTTCAAACCTGATTATTTTTTTCACACATTAGGTGGCAAACACAAACTCTATGGAAATATAGGGCTGACTTGTTGGAAAGTACCCAAAATTTATATTTTAGGAGATTTTCCTCTGTGTGTTATATGTATGAAGCTTCCTATTTCCTATACCTTGAGTTACTTGTAAAAATAACAAAGGTGGGATAGAAATAAATAAAAATGTCTTATTATTCCAAGCATGGTTTGGGCTCTCTCTCCCCCCGCCCACTACCAAGATAAACTCTCTCTGCCCATCCTCAAATCAATCAAACTATATTGGCATAAAACATGCTATCTCACTAACAATATTGATCCTGCCTCTGTTGGCTCTATTCTGGCTTGTTCTCAAAGGCCGATGCTCTGTTTCATTGTGTACATTGTATACAAAGTGTGTTAAGTAAAGCTGTTGGGAATTTCTCTGACTTTGTTTCCCTCCTTTCCCTTGGAACTTTGCCAGAAAAACCTCCACAAAGTTTTGCATCCCCCAATTTTGTTTTTCCCTGTCCTTTTTCCCCCCCTTATTTTTTCCCCTGTTTCTTTGTATTCTATCTTGTGTTGAAACTGAATAAAGTTTTATTATAAAAAAAATAAAAATAAAACAGCTGCATATTTGGACTTCAAGTATGCTTTCAGGGAATTCTGAGCACTGCAGTTTAAACATTTTTGAGGTTGTTATTCATAATCATATTATAGAGGTACAAGTTTTTAATTATCTGGAATTTATTTCTTTTCCTTCTCTCCACCTCCCCACCTCTCTCTCTCTCTCTCTTTTTTTTTTTTAACAGAGAGAGCTTCAGAAGCCCTGGTTGCATTCAAGACCATTATACTCCTATCTCAGAGGAAGACTTCTTTCTCCAGGTTTAAAGGAGAACAATTCTATTCCCCAATCTCCCAAAGTTAACTTATTCTGGAAATAATTTAATTAACCAGGTTCATCTTGGGGTTAGTTTATTTGCCTTATTCTCTCCCTTGAGAGAATTTGCCTTATTTTCTCCCTTCACTCTTCCCTTTTATTTCTTTATCCAGAAAGTTCACACTAGCTGACCACAGAAAGTAAAACTCCTGTTCCCCATTCTTTCTCAGACCCCTTCTTCTTTCATCCAAGGCAGAGCTATTGTTTTCCCTCCCCAGCCTCAATAGACTATAAACCATAGGTGGAGGTTAATTGTGTTGCAAGAGACCCATTGAGGGTATTAGTATTCCAGGGAACTAAAGAAAGCTGACATGTGTATGTGTGTATGTGAGAAGAGAACTCTGTAATACATTTGCACCATCCTTAATAATCTAATTAAAATGTTGCAATTAATAAGGCCAAATGCTTGCTTTTATACAGACAGATTCAACCTAAATAGCTTCAGAGGAGCTGCCAAGTATGGTTTACTGGTTTGCTGCAAATTGGTTTATTGCAACAAAGCTTGGGCAATTCAGAATGGATCCTCTGTGGTGGACTTGGGACATCAGCTTCTGCTTATCATAAACTAGTCTGGATTTTCACTGTCATCTGCCTGTTGGTTAGAGTCACCCCCCCAAACTATGGAACACACACTCAGTTTGATTGATATACTAGAGTGAAGCAATTTCAGTTGATCCCAGTGTATGTTTCCAAATCCTTAATGGCAGGAATTATCTCTCTATCACACCAGAAGAAATTATACATGAGCTGTGGAGCAATAGGCCCATCACATTTTTTTATGTTGCAAAAATCTGAATAATAGAGGATGGCAACAAATTATAGTTTACTATTTCTCTCATTCAAACTGTTGATGTTATCTAGTTGGGTACTAAAAGATCTACAAACAACAATCTCAGAGAGCACCAAGAAGGCATTTGATAAAATAGACCATAGTCTCCTTCCAATAAACCAGAAGAATGTGGGTTGGATAGTGTAATGGTGTGTAAGAAAAAAACATGGGAGATGAGATGAAGAGATGCTTCCTAGGGAACAGTCAGATAAGGACAGCAGAGTTCGCAACTGGATGGTGGGCAGGGCAAGAGGCTCAGAAGTAACTCTCCCTAGTTTCTCAAGCTGTAAGGGAGATGTTGAGGGATTTGTACTTTCAGACTTGCAAGATTCTGTTAATGTAGCTTTAAGATAAAGTAGAATTAGCTTATCTGATCAAATTTTCTGTCTAGTCTATCTGGTAAGGATAACAGTCCTATTACCAGATGGATTCAGAGTTGGCTAAAGAGCCATAGCCAAAGTGTGATCCTTAATGTCCATATGGGAGGGAGACATATAATGGTGTTCGTCAGGGTTCCATCCTGTCTCAGTACTCCTGAACCTCTTTATAAATGACCTACTGTAGAGGAGGGAATAGAAGGAATACTTATAAAATGTGCAAGTGAACCAATGCGCCGAGTGGGGTGGGATTGCTACATTTCAAAAGACAGATTCAAAATTCAAAAGGATCTTGATTTGCATGAACATTGGACCCTATCCAATACAATGTTCTTCATTCAAGAAAAATGATTATGCTGGAGAGGAAATATTTGATGTTGTAACATGAGATTTATACTAAAGATTTATGTACACTATTGAACTATTGATTAACCCAGTCATCATGATGCTTTTAAATATTCAGTTGTAAAATGAGAAAAATCAATAAAATATTATAAAAGGAAAAAAGAAAGAAAAATGATTATGCTTTTGGCAGGAAAAAAACAGATTGGCAAGTCTATGATAAGCGGTATATGGCTTAGCAGCAGTAACTGTGAGAAAGATATGTGTTTCTTGTTGGACCACAGATTAATCATGCTCCAGAAATGTGCTGCAGTTACCAAATCAGCCCATGTAGTTTTGGGCTGAATCAATAAAGGTATTGAGTCAAATTATTGGAAGTACTCTTCTATGCTGCACTGGTCAGACCATACCTTGCATATTGTGGTTACCTGCAATACCAAAACAATGCCATGGAACTGGAAAGACTGTAGAGAACAGCACCAAAGATGGTGATGGGCTTAAAGATTAAATCCTATGAGTAGCAATTAGAAGAACTTGGTATGTTAACCTAAAAGAAAGAAGGCAATCTCCTAATAGCTAAAGAATTGTCACAGGGAAGAGGGTAAGGATTTATTATCCAGAACACCCAAGTCAAAGACAAGTCAAATCAGTAGCTGCAAGCTTTATAGTGAGAGACCCAAACTAGAAATAGAAGAAATTTCCTGACTGTGATTGCTATTAAGTTCTGCAGCAGCCTACCTCCTAAAGTTGTTGATGTGGCATCACTGAAGGTTTCCAAGAAAAAAAATTGAACAGCCATTTCTCTGAGAAAGTCTGGGATTTCTGCAGTAGGCAGGAGATTGGATTAGATGGCCTCCAAGTTCCCTTTGAATTAGATGGTTCAATGATTCTATTATTTTATTTAATTAATTTTATACTGCCTTTTATCAGGAACTCAAGGTAGCCTTTTGGATTATCAGGTCCTGATTTGATTATTGCTTCTGTAGTTCTATATCTGTTAGAAGAAATCCCAAGCCAATAATTCATTTTTATAATATTCCTTGCCAGAAAGCTAGACAAATTTATTTGAACAAGCAGAAGTTACAAACTCAAGTAACTAAGTCTCATTTACATTAGGAAACACTTGAAAGAATTTTTTTGCAAATGTGCATGCAAATTTCTATCTTCATTTTCCTGGCAGTATACCTCTGTATAATACATTTGAACTCATATGATCTAGTTTCAACTTTTAAATCTTGTATTTTAATAATGCAAAAAAATTAACCAGAGATTTCAAAACATTCCATAATTTAATTTCATGGAAAAGTAAATCAAATGTATTTTTTCAAGGAAATTTAATTGTATTCCCAGATAAGTTGCTAAAGGATTCCATTCTTAACAATATCAAAGAAATAAATTTAAGGGGAAGTTAGATAGGAAAAATGGGATCAGGTATCAGATAATATTACGTGAGTTTACTTTGGGATTAATATCCCTCTGATTTGTTTATGTTTATATAATTATTATTGGTTGGCAAATTAATAAATATTTCTTTGAAATGCATATGTTAATTTTCAATAGTGTCCGTGTAGATATGCACATATAAACACATATACTGTAGGTGAGCAGAAGACAAAATGTATTATATGTCATGGTAGAAAATTGAGGATTGAGGATGGGCTGCAGAGCTGTTTAATTTTTGCTTGAACGTTTAGATAGTTTCTTTATTTGGTTAGTATCCATAGTTCTATAGGGCTAACCCAACCTCAGAGCTCTCAAACTCAATACTACTAATGTACACTTTACAAGGGCCAGCCTACAGATGAAGCTCTGATAGATAAATTTGAGAAATTCTGGTTTATTTCAGTTATATTTTGAGAAATAAGAAAATAAAAAATAAACTTGCATGTTTAAAGCCCATCTTAGACTTATTTCTTCACAAAGTTTTGTACAACTTCTTCATTTTTTTTACTCATTTCCACCTCATCTAATGTTAGGGCTATGCAAATTGTGCAAAATAAGTGTTTCACAGTTGGTATGAGGAGCAGACCTCAATATTTTAAAGCACCCATGTCCTCTGGAGAGCTCACACAGCTGCCCTAAAGACTATGCCTAGCAAAAGGCTGCCACAAAGAATAGGGCATCAAATTATTCTCCAAAGCACCAGAGGACAGGACAAGAAACAATGGTTGGAAACTGACCAAAAAGAGAAGCAACCGGGAATTAAGGAGAAACTTCCTAACAGTGAGGACAATTAATTAGTGGAACAGCTTGCCTTCAGAAATCATGGGAGCTCCATCACTAGAGATTTTTAAGAAGAGATTAGACAGTCACTTGTCTGAAATGGCATAGGTTCTCCTGCTTGAGCAGGGGGCTGGACTAGAAGACCTCCAAGGTCCCTTCCAGCTCTATTCTATTCTATTCTATTCTATTCTATTCTATTCTATTCTATTCTATTCTATTCTATTCTATATTCTATTCTATTCTATTGAGTCTTGCACATAATAAGTTAGGGATGCCTATGAAGAAGTTGCATGCTCTTCTAAAACAAATTTCCTCTCAAATAGTTAAATAGAAATGATTATGTTGGAATGGAGGTACCAGTCATTAAAATGCCCCCTTGTTCTGAGTATAAGAGTAAAAAGGCAACATCCAGAAATACAGAAAATATACCATGTTTTCCTGAAAATAAGCCCTAGCTTGATTTTTGGGAGTGGGCCTAATATAAGCCCTACCCCAGAAATAAGCCCTAGTTTTGGGGCAAGGTGCATGCCTAAAAATCAAGCTAGGGTGGGGATAGAGGGGTGGAGCTGCTCCACGCACCCCATACCTATTTACCTTACTGGTAGGACTGCCACAGGCAGGCCTCCCATGTCCCAAAACTTGTTGCTGATTGTGGCAGGAGGCTACATAGTGCTTCGGGCCATTGCTGCTTCTCGCAGCAGGATGCCAAACAGTACTTCAGGGCATTGCCACTCCTCGTGGCAGGATGCCTCATGGTGCTTTGTGCCATTGCCGCCATTCACGGCAGGACACCGAGCATTGCTTCAGGCTGTTGCCACTTCTCGTGGCAGGACACCATGTGGCATCCTGCAGCGACCAGTGGTTACTGCCCGAAGCACCCTGTGGCATCCTGCTGCAACCAGCAGCAATGGCTCAAAGCACCATACGGCCTCCTGCAAATGGCCCGAAGCACTGCACATCCTCCTGCCGTGACTAGCAGCACTGGCATGAAGCACCATGCAGCGTCCTGCCATGACTGCTGGTGCAATGCACCACATGGCGTCTGGCGGCAAGGGGCTGCTGAAGAAATCAAGCAGCGGCATGACAGGTGTCGGGGCATGGGAGGTCTGGCTGTGGTGTCCTAAGGTAAGACATCCCCTGAAAATAAGACCTAGTGTCTTTTTTTGCGGCAAAAAAAATATAAGACTGGGTCTTATTTTCGGGGAAATACGGTATATTTTCATTATTTCAGGAGCTCAGTTAGTATCAACAATTTTAAGCAACATTTATGTGTTTATGACTGTTGATTAAACTGAAAAGATTACTCTTTAGAGCAAAAGCACATTTTGAAGCAAAATAATTGTACTCTAACTGTCACAAGGTAAATACATTAAAATAACAATTAGATTTAATAGATGCATAATATTTGTGCATGAACATAAATGAGTTAGAGCATAGTATATAAAAAATAAACATTCTTATCTGATTTTATAAAAGTGTATAAAATAGGTGTAAATTGGAAGAAGAAGAGATGGTGCAGAAAAAAGATGCTAATGAAATAATGAAATTTTACAAAACAGAAATTCTATATATACTCTTGCTGATAATCAAACTCTGGATCACAATTATCATTTATAAATTAGTGAGAAATAAACTACAACAATTTGAATATATTTGAAAAAGATAGCCAAAATTATCCAAGTATTTTTCTGTTTTCGGATGCTCAAATTATAACATAAAAACTATTCATAAAATATTGGAACATTTAAAGTATCAAAACAAAATTCATTATAAATAATATTTTAATCTTGAAATTTAAAAATATTGAACATCTGCTGAGAAAAGAAAAGCAGTTATGCAAGTAAACATTTCATACAAAATAGGCATTTATTTTAAACAATGCAGTTAAACAGTTAAAATCTGTTTAAAATAATGCACTGATAAATGAAATAATGAAAGGATGTTTTGTTCTTATGAAAAATAAAACATATATCAATAACAGAAACGTGCAACCACTCTCACATTTGATTACCACATAATTGACTACTGAGCCTTTAGAACAGGGGTGTCAAACTGCTAGCCCGCGGGCCGGATGCATCACGAGGAAACCGTGCCCACCCCATTGTCAGCAATGGAGAAAAAGCTCCGATATGTCATGTGACGTCATGTGACATTGCGAGTTTGACATGTCTGCTTTAGAACTAGAAGTAGCATTTTTGTTTTGTTGTCTCTAAGCATGAGATATTGCTGACACTCATCATACCCATATGTATTTGGGTAGGAACCCCTGACTCAGGAGTTTATTATTTTGAAAAGCATGCAGTTCAGTATGTGTGATATGAAACAATGGACATTTAAATATGTAACTCTTATAATTAATTTTTAAATCTGTCTCATAACCTCACTTATTTCTCCCTATTCACTATTCTTTCTTTGTTCTAGTTATTGTGGCATTCAGAGATATCAGTGGGTAGCTTTTGTGATATATCAACCTGTCAATGGGTCTTCAAATCATAGAAATATTGTGAATGATATTATGAGAGCAACAAAAATAGTCTTTGTTTTCTTTTACACACACACACACACACACATATACATATACATCACTATATAGAGCAGCCTTTTTCAAAGTTGGCAACTTTAAGATGTACGAACTTTGTCTCCCAGCATGCTGGCTGGAGAATTTTGGGACTTGAAGTCTACACATCTTAAAATCACTATGCTTGAAAAACACTGATCTGGATGGCTTTCAGAAAAAAGGATTTAAATGCTTTCACAACAATGTCTCTGTAACTTTACTTGGTAGCATAGCTGCTAAAAAGACTATCAGCAGCTATATTCATTTAGCCTGATCAGGGCAATAGATAGCTGCAGGAAAAGATTTTACATATTGCCCAGATTTAAAAATACCCAGATCACCTTGAAAACATTCACTTTGTATGTAAAGAAGGTGGCACTTTCTTCTGCCTGTTCAAATTCCTTTGAAGTAACAGAAATACTTTCTATTGATTTGAACAATTTCTATAGTAGGCCTTAAAGCTACATATCTGCAAAGGGAATCCTGCTTACAGTGCCTGAGGCATCTCTCATTAAAGTCATCCTATGCCATAAGAAAACTTTAAACAGTGAAAAAACAAAGCAAAAAAGGATTACATAGTTTTAAAAAGAAGCAACATTGAATGAAGGTTCAATTGAGTGAAGACCTGATGGGCAATTTGCTCTCCAAGTCTTAATAAAGAAATGGTAGCAATTTGATTGTGTGAACACTATGCTAGGCTGTTTGCAGTATTTGGAGATTATTTTTCCCATTTAACCTGTTACTGTTTAAGGTTTTAGCACAAAAACAAAAGATACCTTTATTTAAATAATAATTTGGAGATAAATATGCATGTCTAAGATAATAAGAAGCACATTTTTGAGAAAAGATTGATGATGTATTTCAAAAATTATATGTACAGTTTTAGCTTATCTAAAAGAGAATAAAAATGATACTTTAATATGGAACAAACATACACATGCATTCATACCCACACACCACTTTCCTACTGAAAGAAACACACAGCAGTTTTAAAAAAAAATCACTGGAACAGATTAAAAGTATACATTAACAATGCATTATATATTACTGCATGATAGTCATACCCAAACACACCATGAACCCAGGTTGGTTGGTTGGTTTATTGGTTTGCTTATTTATTTATTTAATTGATTGATTGATTGATTGATTGATTGATTGATTGACTACCCATCTTACCTTACACTACATTTGTCTCTGAAGTCTGATCTTTGGACAGAATTTTCTATAAAGGGCGTCAGAATTTACAAGATGGTGGTGGCGCATGCAGTTTGATGGATGCCCATATCTAGTGGTGGGATTCGAATATGTAAACAATCGGTTCTCTGTGTGGATGCTACATAGAATGAGATGTCCTAAACAGACTAAACTGTATTAGATGTCTCAGATATCAGCAGGCACAATGAAGCCTCAATGATACTATCTACATATAGTTTAAATTTAATGTCAGTATCCTGTCCTGTCTAGATGAATAAGAAATCAGGACATTTAACTTAAAAGGCAATCACCAGCTATTATGAAAGTCATTTAGTCTCCCTAAGGAATTAAAAAATAGTATTTTGATTCAAAGAAACGGCAGTTAAGCTTTTGTCACACAAATATCAGATTACTAAAGACAGTCTGATTATTAGCATAGTGGGACAACAACTTGTTGAATTCAGCAGAGATATATGGTACATCTATGTTTACAGAATATATTAAAAATATTCACATAACTAAGAGAACCCCCCTAATTCCCTAGAAAGTTAATATTCCTCCAGATATTTGAATAAATATTAATATATTATTCTGTGCCAATGTTTTGAAGCCATACTTCTGTTATCATTCACCAAGAATAGTTTAAAATATTTCTGAATCAGTGCAGTTTTTTATATATCCTAGCAACTATAGCTTTCAAAGTTTTGTTTCCAGATAGCCCCAATTTTAGTGGTCTTCAAATGTAGAGACATCAACTCCTAGAATTCTCAGAAATGGATGGAGAATTCATGGAGTTGGTTCAAACATCTGGAGATTCACCAGGCTGGAAAGGCTGTGGTATTCTTCATAATTTACTGCATACCAGCTTAGAATGAAGAAACACAACTTTACCCAGAGCAAGCAGAGGAAAATCCATAGAACCTGATCTCATGGGAGGCCCAAACCCACAATCACATGTTATTGCTAGGGTTAAGTTGTTTTTTCCCCAGCCAGCTCCCAGCAACTTCCAGATGCTGAAAGAGAAATGAGACAGCATCACTGAGTATCATCAACATATTAATGATATTTGATCCTATGCCAGGGGTCTTCAAACTTGGCCCTTTTATGACTTGTGGACTTCAACTCCCAGAATTCCTCAGCCAGGCACAATAATTGGATAATTCTTCTCATTTTATTGGCATCAATCTAATATTATATCAGCCAGTATTTAGCACATAAGGCAGTGCAGGCCTTTGGTCAGAACCACAGAGAAATTGCTATTACAATATTATTGTGTAAATGACATGACTCATGTTACATGGGCTATAATATTGTGATTTTCTTTTGTTCATCTTCCCCACTTATGTATGCCTATCTAAAACAGAGCTATTGAGAGGACCTCCAAAAGAAACAAACAAATAAAAGACTGCAAAATTTTTGATATGTCTTGATGCATGTATCCAATTACAAACATATAAGTCTCCTGCTGCAAATCTAAAATAAATGTAACTTTCAATGCAATGACTGATTCATAGTTTATAAATCTTCAGAGAGAGAGAGAGAGAGAGAGTAGGAATGAAAGTAATAATTATTTGCTTCCACTAGCAGCACACCTATAATCTGCAGATCTCAAGCACTCTCCAAAATTAATTCATTAAGCTTCACAATACCCCTGTGAAGGAGATAAGTACATTATTATGCAAGTTTCATAGATGAGTAAACTAAAGCCTACAATTAAGAGAAGCTATGGTAGCACAGTAATAATATTAGCTCAGCATGACATAAGAATAAAATACCCTGTTGCCATGATTGGTTCTATTAATAAGGAATACAAACAAAACAACATTCTGCTCAGAGAAATAATTGTACTTCTTAATGTGTGCAATGTAATCAATCAAAGACAGCAAAATAAAAATGTAGATATGAATGTGGCATTCAAAATATCACTTTTCAGAGGCATCAAGTGGAGAAATATGCATTTTTTTCTTGAATTGTATCTTTCCATCATATAAAATCTAAACTTTAACTAAAAACTACTTTATATTGTTTTTCAAGTTTCCTCAGGGGCTCTACCTGGCTTTAAAAAAAAAAAATTAGATCCAACATTTCTGAGTAACTATAGTTTACCCATGATGTGATCCTATTTAAATGATTAATCAGTGATTTTATCTATCACAAATCAAATGTGTTGATCTCTGGACAAATCCACAATACCGCATATGTTATTATTCACCTCATGCATTTGTAACTGAAGTTATCATTTCAATATATTAATAGCAAAACTTTTCCTTTGTTAATTATTATTAAGACAACTGCAGTTGACTTACGTCCAACACAAAATGGCAGTGTTAGCCTTATGATTCATTTAGTATTACTATAACCTAACTCAGAGGATATTTGCTATGAATAAACGTTTATTCAAAGCCTGTCAAAGCAGATAAAAATATGGCTTTCTGTTTTGTTCTTGGTACTTCTGTCAAACCTGAATTTGAAGTTTGTAAGAAATGTTGCTTTATCCAGAACTCAAGATATGTAAAAAGTTTGTCCTTTATTTAAAGAACTAGGAAATAGCGAGCTGGAAGAATAAAAAAAAAAAACCTAATCTTTTTGAAGGGTAAAGTAGCAAAAGAAACCTAATCTTCCCTGGCCTTTCGTAATAAAATTTTAGTTTAGCCAGAATTTGTATTAGAGGAATTCAAAATTATTAGCATATTAAGAAACGATAGCTAAACTACTGGCAGAATGAAGAAAAGGGCAAGTGTGAAAAAGAAAGGACAATTACAAGGTAATTATGAGTCATGATAAAATTCTTTATATTCTTTGCATAAACCTGCTATAAATTTACCATCACATGCTAAGTTGTAGTTTTCAAAGGAGGTGTAATAGTATGAAGACACAGATTTCTAGATAAACCCTTACTGAAAAGGGATAATTGTAATTATGAAAAAAATATATCAATTTCCCTACTTTTATTTTTATCACAGCAACATGGTAAAATCAGTTTCCTGACAGTTTATTAAAAACGTCCTAATCATTTAAATAAGTTTCATAATATAAAATGGTTGCCATTTTATGTCTGTAAATTTCAGAACATTTGTGCACTATAATGAGGGCATTCAGATGAAAATATGTTAAAGAGAAAAAGTTCAAATACTGTTCTTAACCTTTAGAGCTGTTCTCCTTTTTGTTCTGCTTTCCACTTTTCTTTCTTTAAGAATGAACAAAAAAGGGCTACCGTGCACTTCCTTTGGAAAACATTTAGCAGTCTATCTGGGAAGCAGCACAATTTTCATTTAATTTGTTCTTGTGCTTGAAAAGGCTGGCACCCTTTTGACTCTTTTCACCAAGTACTTGAGTAAGATTAGTTTGGCTAGTGTTAGTTCAGAAGTTAGGAAATGTTCACTCATTTCATAAAGAATATTTTTATCCGAACAGCAAATCAAACAAATAATTCATTTTTAAATATATAGAATATTTAATTCTGTAAACTATAAATATAAGATCAAGATACCCTTTCTACTTGCTGGATCAGATCTTTTGAGGGGGCCCAGACGACATCTGCTGCTTGGCTGTCCTTGTCCATCCCACCTGAATTGCTTTTATTTTGAAGGCGACTATTACTATTGACAATTTTTTTCAGTTTACATGTGTGCATTCATGAATCCCTATATACCTTCACAACCCTATTGTTTGGCCCTCCACAACATTTCCAGTTTCTCATGTGGCCCCTTGGAAAAAATAATTTGCCCACCCCTCTGCTAGACTGTTCTTCTAGGCAAGGGCTACGATCAACCAGGTCTGCCAGACCAAAGGCTGTCTTAATCCATATCCTAGACTTGGGGTCTCCAAAGTTGGCAACTTTAGGACTTGTGGACTTCAATTCCCAGAATTCCTCATCCAGCCATGTTGGCTGGGGAATTCTGGGAAATGAAGTCCACAAGTCTTAAAGTTGCCAACTTTGGAGACCCCTGTCCTAGATTAATTTTCCTATTATCCAGCATTAAGCTAAATAAAAATTTAGCAGCTACCAGGGAGATACCAGATTATTCAAACCACTGAGTCTTCACTTCATATTTTTATCTTTAGAATTTACTCCTATCATTTAGAAAAGTCTGTGTTGGGTGAAATCACAACTCCAACATGGACCTTAAGAAGTTAACCTTCATTGCTTCTCTTTCTAAAGACTTCTCTGGGGAAAGATTCTCCAGTATAACATTTTAGAAGAGTACCAGAAAGAAATCTTTTAATCCACAAACTTTTTCAGTTAGTTTAGGATTCTTGACATTATCTTTTTGACAGCCCAACATATCACCAAAGTTTAAATCAGTGTTGTCAGTATCCTTTGGTTGTCTTCTTAGCTGTCATTACCTCCTGGGATATCTGAGAGAAGCTCATTCAATCATGCCACCTTTTCCTGTTTATTCATGTGAAAAGGTTGTGACATAATTCGGCACTCCTTCTTTAGGGAAAAAATATACCAAAGGAAAAAAATGGGTTCATTTATTATCTATCTCCCAAGGATGTTTGAGAGTTAACCATCTTCTAAAGGTATCCATGTAGAATATACCACTGAAATTTGTAGTCATCCAGGGGAGGTCCCATGGGAAATACTGCCACAATAATGAAACATTTCATTCTGAACCACATACTACATGAACCAATGTGGAAGATCTTACTAACACTTATGGAATTAATGGCAAAATGATTGCAGGACCATACCACCGCCAGTTAATTAAATGGATTTGAAGGAATTACTTAGAAGCCAGTATACTAGACTTTGCTAAAGAGCAAACATTTAAATACATGGTGCTCCACTAATCAAAGGGCACATATCACAAATTACTCAAATTATTTTAGAGTATGATTTTGGTCTGGGTGATAGTGGGTGAACTGCAGGAAGATTACTAAGGAAACTTTTGGAAGATGCAGAGAACAAACTCAGGGGCTACAGAAATAAAAGTCTAAAAGCCTAACCTTAACCCTAACCCCATTGCCCATGAGAGTAATTCTTTTATCATTCATTCATTCATTATTCATTCACTCACTCACTCATTCATTCAGTCATTCAGTCATTCAGTCATAAAATTAAAAAGCTGCCCATTTTCCCTCAAGGTAACCCATAAGCATTTGAATCAAGGAACTGGGCAAAACAATTTGTATGTGTTCTTTGCACACACAGTCATACATTGAGCCCAAAATTATAATTTATTATAAAAAAGTATTCTAACTCTGTATTTAAACAGCTCTTGAACTTTTAAATCATTCCATGCAGGTTTAAAGATTGGAACAACAACAACAACAATAAAAAGTGACCAAGCACAGAAGTCAGCTTCATCCACTCAGTCCCAGTGGAAAGGATATTATTTCAAGCTACACTATTACAGGCTGCAAAGCAAGCCATCCTTAAAAAGATAATGAAATGCATAATTTCCTATATTGCCTGACTGCAAAGCCTAATCAGCCTGAACTCATCATTCCGCTGACACAGATTTGCTATCCATAATGTTGGCTTACCACTGTGTGTTTCTGTTTTTTGTGCTGATCTTTAGGGTGAGCATGAAGACAACAGCAATGTTCATTTGAAAAGCAGATCATAACAGTTTTAATGAATAAATAAGGTTTATAGATAAGATAAGATAAGGTAAGATAAGATAAGATAACCTTTATTGTCATTTTTTTTACTGTGAGCACAACAGCACGCATCAAAAATAAAATTTAGTTGCCTGCTCTCAAAGTGAAACACATACATGACACACACCTAAACATACTATGAACAACATATGTATAGACCCACACCCCTACACATATACGTAGCAAATAAATATTAAATACTTATATCTTGAATATATAACGGAAGGAGGAAAATTCAATTCTTACTTCTGAAAAAGAAAAAAAGAAAAATTCTTGTCTTTCATATGATATATAGCTTTTTAAAAAATAGCATAGAAATAAACAGATATCTAATAGAATAATATGGAATGGAAACTGTGATCCTTTAGATAATATGGATCTTTAAATTTTATGAGTTGCAGGCAGTATAACTATCAGGGAAACTAATAACTTTAACAGTGGTTTTGAAAGTTTAATCATGGTAAATATTTCAATTTCATGTCAAGAATGCCATTTCTCCTTCTCACAAGTTTAGCCATTACTATTTGATTAACATTAGAGTATTAGCCTTACTCCTAATGACATTATCATTCTTTCTCAGGGAATGATTATGCTACATAAAATTTAATCAGAGAGCTATCACGTTATTAGACAAAAGTCAGTACAATTTGGTTTTTAAACATATAGGAAATAATTATTGTAAATGATCCAAAGAAAATTAAGAACAGTTAAGACAGTTCAATTATGGGGGGGGGATATTATTAAATATGTGAACAATTTTATTGCAATTAATGGGACTTAAAATGTGCTTAGATTTGACTGGATAATTACAAGAAACATACATTAGAGCTCCCCTCAGCCCACAGAATTTGTGGCCCATAAGGGCAAGGACAGTACACTAACCTTGTAAAATGCTACACTGAGACCTAAAGAAAAACCCTCTTAGTTTATTGCCTGACTGGGGTTGCTAAAGCAACAACTTTTCCAAACTACTGCACTTTGAATTCCCCAGAACTGAACAATGGAGAAGGGAAGAGAAGGGCATTTCCTAGACCATACCTCCCCAACTATGTACTTCCAGATATGCCGAGATTAAAATTTACAGCCAGCATAGCCAATGGTTACAAAAGTTGTCACCCAGCTATCTAAAGGCAAAGTTCCAGGGGTAGACACCATACCTGAAGAACCAGCCAGTCCTTAACTGGTTATTCACCTGGAGCTGGGCCTGAGTCTCACTGTGGCTTCCAAAAAGATCGTGGGGACAAGTGACATGATTTTTTTTTCCCCTTTCAATTTCAGAAGAAATGTAAGGAGCAAAATCATGAACTTTACACAACCTTTACTGACCCATCAAAGCCTTTGACACTGTTAGCCAACAAGGTCTGTGGAGAATCATGTCGATATTTGGCTGTCCCACCAAATTCACTCAGATCATATGCCAGTTCCCTGATGGCATAATGATTAGGGTGTTGGATGGTGGTGGATAATCTTCTAAGGCATTTCCTGTCATTAAGGGCATCAAACAGAATTATGTTCTCAATCCACAATGTTCAGCATGATGCTTACTGTCATCTTGAGTGATGCCTTTCAGGATACTGATGCTGAAATCAGCCTCAAGTACAGATAGGGTGGGAAACTCTTGGATCTGAGAAAATTTCAAGATACTGTATTACCAAGTGAAGGAAACTGTCCTGAGGGACTAGAGGCAGTGAACTTATTTAACTGTCCTGGTAATACCCTTTCCCAAACAGTGATTGATATAGAAGGTAACTGCAAAATAGCAAAAATAAGCTCTGTTTTCAATAAACTGCTCTCTACTCCATGGAAACATTGTGGAATCAGCACAGTAATAAAAAAAATGAAGGTCTATAGAGCTATGGTACTTGCTGTCCTTCTGTATGCCTGTGAAACATGGACTGTGTATTGAAAGCAGTTCAATCATTTCCACATGACTTATTTTCACAGGATATTAGACATCAAATGGCAAGACAAAGTCCTTGACACTAAAGTTTTTTTCCCTCTAGATCATGTCTATACACAGCCGATGACAGCGCAGACCTGATAGGCAGTTGTAATGGAATGAGAGGATAACCTTGTGGAAGAGATGAGACAAGAGAAGCAGGAGCCTCCTCCTAAGTATCTCAGAAAGAGATACTTAGGAAGGCCCCGTCCTAATTGTTCAGACAGTTTAAAGTGGTGGTGATAAGTTTATACTTCCAGATTTTCAAAAGTGATGTTAGTCCTCCCATGTAAATCAGACAGGAAACATGATTAGATGAACTAATCCTATTTTACTGTAAGGCTACATTAACAGAATCTTGCAAATCTGGAAGTACTAACTTTGCTCTTGTCAGATTGTTTCCTAGGTGACACCTCTTCAACTGGTTCCCCAACATTCCATTACAGAAGGTCCTCTACTTATCTGTATGCCAAACAAGCACTTCCTAAGCAGCTCCATTTTTTAGGGAACTCTCTGCTGGAAGACGCTTGCATGGAGGGCAGAAGAAACATTTCAAAGACACACAAAGGCCTCTCTCAAGTTATCTGATTTGATGTACGCTCCTAGGAAATGCTGGCACAAACTGTGCCACAAACTACCTGATGTGGCCTCATCCACAAGGGCTATCCAGCTTATGAAGCAAGGTACACTACTGAAGCACAATGCAAGCATGAGCTGCATAAGCTCAGAGCCACTAGCACAACTGCGGTGCCTTCACATATCTGTCCAACATGTGTGAGAACATTCTGTGCCCAAATTGGCTTGATCAGTCATTTTGGAATACACCATATTTAGTGTTAAAAACAATGTAGAGGTCTTCATTGACAATGATGGATGAATAAAAATTTCCACATAGGTTGAGATTAAAATTCACATCCAGAATAGCCAGTGATAATGGTGGCTTGGGAGTTTTACTCCCAACACATCTGGAAATATTTTTAGACACAGACAATCTACAGTAGTTATATATATACTCCATCTTGCATACATAAGAAAAAAAATATGTAATTGGATTCTCATCTACTTATTTATGAAATAGAAAATGCTTCACATAGTTAATGTATTACTTATATTTATGTATTTTATTTATGTCTTGGATGTGATGAGTTCATGCCTAAGAAGACCCTTCCTTAATCAAAGCTATTGCATTATTTGAGAATTGTATGGTCTTTGAGCAAACTATCCAGTTGTCTCATTCTTTGTTTTCAAGTTCTATTAATTGAAACCATATCATAATTAACATCTATTAAGCAACCCTGACCTGTGATCACTTTTTTTAAGAGGATTGCAATGTATGCAGCTGCACTGGACTTCAGAGAAGCAAGTGGGAGGGGGCTAAGTAAAGCAGCAGGCTGAAGCAGCCTGTAAGTGATTAAAGATACAAAGGGAAAGAGCCTATGACTGGCTGATTTCCTTGCTCCACCTTTAAGAAAGAGTTTCACGTCTGGGTCAACTCATCCACCTATAGGCTAATATGACTCCATCTTACACAAAGGGTTGGTTAGGTTGAGAAGGCCAGTCTATCAATGATAATCATGTTCTGCATTAGACAATAGGTATATAGGCCTCAGGGGAAAATTGCAATCTCACTCATAGGCTAACACAGTTCCTTGGTAGTCAATTGGTAGATTGAGCAGACAAGATTTTTGAGTAGGCCAATATACAGAATAGCTAAAGCAGATTAAATGTATAATTTTAACATCTCATTTGGAAGACATTTATCTACAGAAATTTATCTAGAACTTTGCCTGTCCCCCCAAAACCTGCTCTGATTTATGGATATATTCGCTTTTTTTGGTTTGCCTTAAAAATACTAATTCTTGCAGACAGACAGACAGACAGACAGACAAATTGAGACATAGTATTATAATAAGATAAAAAAAACTGTCAGAACACTGGGGAATACTATCAGGAGAGCTTTCCAAGTCTTTGCTTAATTATCAAGTAGAAAAGAAATATCTGCATTTATTCAACCTTTTACTAAAATAGTTATTTGGCTCTTACAAAATATGCAATTGCTATTAATTACACAGAACAATTTACTGTCCTATTAAAGTCCACGGTGTCCTCCTGTTCGACTTGTACCAATATACTGTATGTCAGAATTAGTTGGAAGTAGTTTAGTAAATTATACTTCCTGAGGCACATGATTGATGTTCCAAAGCTGTGCCCTACTAGCGAATAAATGAATAAGATATATTCAAATGCAACGGCATCAAGATGCCACAATTATTCTTAGCACTCACCAATATTGTCTTGAAAATTTAGTCCTTTAGCAAGAAAAGGTGAAGAAGAAAATTGAATATGCCTTCCTCAAGCAAACTGACCATTCCTTCTAGTTGAATTGTTTATGTTAACATGCTAGCTTTTTAATTGCAGATAAGGAAGAAGGGTGAACATTTGTACATTAGTTTCTGCCTGCAATTTAAACCAGAAAAAATATAAACAAAAACCATGTCCTCTATTACTAATAAGAAGAAGGAAATCAGCTTACATTAGCAAATAGTAGGTGGTTCAGAATGGCTTATTTAAAGCAAAATGAGATGCTATTTGTTGATAGAGTTGATATCCATGCAGATGGCAAACATCCATGGAAGTGTCTTTACTTGTTGCTCGCTTGTGACTGCCCAAGAACATTGTGTTGGCTGCTATTACAAACAGAATGTTGGATAACAGCGGGATTGTTTGAATTCCAGAGGGTGATTCTTATGTTGCAAGGGTTTTTTTTTTATTTAGCACTGATTCTGATATACAGCAATAAGTGCAGGTAATGGCATTTCAAGAACAGATTGAAATTTCTCATGCAAAAGAACTCTGGCAACCCAAACTATTCACAATGTCTCAAAACTGCATGTCAGGAAAGCAATGAAGTATTAACCTAATGTTGGCTTCAGAGAACCACACTGTAAAATGCTGAAAGCGATTTTATATATAGGACACTGGCCAGTCTGTCTCTTGTTCAGGAAATCATAAAACCTCTGTTCAGTGCAGAAATTCAAATTAAAGCATCCTCAACATAGTAGCTATCTAGTTTTACATGGATGCATCCAGTTCTATTCCACTTGGCTAAGTAACGGGTATCATTATCAACTGCTCATTTTATTAGGAACTATTTTTCTTACAATCTGTCTTGGAGACTATTATTCATATCCTGCTCTCTTGGAAAATACAGGGCACATGTTCACCTTCCTATGTGAATTCTCCTTTCTTGCTCTTGAAGAGTCTCACTCTATTCTTCATTTCTAGATAAATAATTCCCAGTTCCTTCAGTCTTTTGCTGTAGTATTCTAGTTTCTGTTTTTAAAACACACTTGCATTACCCTGGTCTGAATTGTTCTTTGCAGATGATATCCCTAAATCAAGGCAAAGTCCATCTACTATAGAACAAAATGGAGATAGTACTCTTTATTTATTTGCATCCTGCCTTTATTGCTTTTACAAATAATTCAAGGCAGTGAACACATCCAACACACTTTCCTGCTACTGTTTTCCATACAACAACAACCCTATGAGGTGAGTTGGGTTGAGAGAGAGTGGCTGGCCCAAAGTCACCCAGCTGGCTTTCATGGCTAAGGCAGAACTAGAACTTACAGTCTCTAGCTTGGTGCCTTAACCACTGGACCAAAATGGCTAATTATTTCCTGTCCTTTGTAGGCTTTTTTTTAACATTGCCTAAAATATTGTCCTTTTTGCAATCACATCATAGTGTTGACTCAAGTCATGTAAAATTCCCTTTCACATGTACTCTACTACTACCAAACCAACTCTTCCTTTTTCTGTTCCAAGGCATTTCATTTTTCTGTATGTAAAGAGTGTAACATTTCTCTTTATTAGTTTCATTCTATTATTTTCATTCTATTTTTCTCATCTATCAAGATTATTTTGAATTTAGTTTCTGCCTTTTAAGATACAGCTATCCTACCCAATTTTGCATCATCTGCAAATCCAATAAGCATTCCCTCTATAACATTATCTAAGTCATAAACAAAAAATAGTTTGAACAGCAATATGCCAAGCTGAATTTAAGGGGCTTACCAGAATAAGCTACCTTGTATTCAATATTATGTAGCCTTTTGGAATTTCTAATTGATGTACTTGGTAACAGTTCTCTTGGAGCCCAGCAATTTCCCCAACTTCCTGATTTTATAATTTTTATTAAAGTTTTCAATAAAATAAAAATAATGCAAATGTTGAATTGAAGAGAAAAAGAATAGAGGAAAGTAATAAGAAGATGAAAAAGATGAAAAAGAAGAAAAGCAGTTAAAAAGTGGCTTCTGATCTTTTGAACATCAGTTATAAGTGCAGGTATATTTTACCCACTCTTAAGATTAGATCATAATTTCCTTCTTTCCATAATTTACCTTTTCAAACAACAACAACAACAACAACAACAATAAAGTGGGAATGGACCTTGGAAGTCTTCTAGTCCAACACCCCCCCAACTCAGGCAGGAAACCCTATATCATTTCAGACAAATGGTTGTCCAATTTCTTCTTAAAAACTTCCAGTATTGGAGCATTCACAACTTCTGGAGGCAGGTTGTTCCACTGATTAATTGTTCTAACTGTCAGAAAATTTCTCTTTAGTTCTAGGTTGCTTCTCTGTTTGGTTAGTTTCCATCTGTTGCTTCTTGTCTTGCCTTCTGGTGCTTTGGAGAATAGCTTGACTCCCTCTTCTTTGTGGCAGCCCCTGAGATATTGGAACACTGCTATCATGTCACCCCTCATCCTTCTTTTCATTAAACTAGACATGCCCAATTCCTGCAAGCGTTCTTTATATGTTTTAGCCTCCAGTCCCCTAACCATCTTTGTTGCTCTTCTTTGTACTCTTTGTAGAGTCTCAACATCTTTTTTACATTATGGTGACCAAAACTGGATGCAGTATTCCAAGTGTGGCCTTACCAAGGCATCAAATCAAATCAACAAATCCATAAATAACCAGTTTGTTTCTTTTTCTTTTTTCCAGCAAAAAATCCACAAGGGATTTGTAGTCACTAATAAATGCAGTCATTGATATTTCTGTTAGCAAACAAATAGATTTTGGTATTCTATTAGATCCTTCACCTTCACCAACCATTCCTTCATTTATGGGTATTTCAGGGCATCTAGGCATTTTTGGTACACACAATAGTCGTGTAGTGGTGATCATACATAAAAATTATTTTGTTTTCTAATTGTCTGTCCATTAGTCCCAAGCAAAAAAAAATGTTCTGGTTTGGACTGAATATTAGACTTTAAGAAATTGTGCATCTTTGTAGCCTCATTTTTTTCTGGATCTTTTACAAGAGCACTAGACATGATAAAATGGCCCTTTATGTTGTCCACATTTCCAACATAAATTTGAAGAATATTTATACATTCTAAATCATTTTCTGGAGTCATATACCATACACTATATTATTCTGTAAAAATTGTCTTTTGTGAATGTCAATTTTTCAACCATGTTTTCCCATTGCTCCAATATATTATAATCAAATTTCTTAACCCATTTTATCACACACCCTTTCACTTGTTCTTCATTTCAAATTTCAGCAAAAGTTTATACATTTTAGCAATTACATGCTCATCAGTTGTACATAATTCAACTTGAAATTCTGTCTTCTGCTGCTCAGTTCCAAATGTCCCATTGTCTAATTTAAATCTTTCTCTTAACTGTTTGTATGAAAACCATTGCAAACTAAATCCTTGTGCAATTGCTCTCTTGCTTTCATCTTATATTCTTCATGTTCTTCTTCTAACATCTCTTGATCTAGACCAGGGGTGTCAAACTGCCAGCCCATGGGCCGGACGCATCATCCGGAAGCTGCGCTCACCCCATTGCCGGCAATGGCAAAACCGTCCCGATACATTGCGTGACATCACGTGACATCGCGAGTTTGACATGTCTGATCTAGAAAATCTCATATCTGTACGGTCTCCTTCAAGAAAATCTGGAACTGCTCTAAGTCTCAAGCAGAATTGTTTTCCTTTCAGTTCCAGTAACACCTTTTTCATCTCTCTGTTCATTACTTCTGTTTTACTTTTTACAATTTCCACTTTGTCATTAATTTATTGTACTTGTCCTATAGATTATTCAACTGTTTTGGAATGTCTTCTTTCATCTCCTCTTTCATCTTTACAAACTGTTCTTCTCTTCTTACTCCTATTTTTAGCAGATAAGACAGCTACAGATACTTGTTTTGCCTTTTCATCAAAACTTTTTAGGGTAATATTTCTGGGGTAATCTCCTTTTCTATCAGTGGCTCCAATAATCCTCTTCTTCCCTCACTAAGCTTTACCACTAGTCTGGTGGTTGCCATTTTTTAAATGTATTTATTTATAATCCAAAACTGAAAGTAAATCAATTACAAAGGTCAAATTAAAAGGTAGGTGTCTTCTCTTTTTGTTTTCCTCTTTCACCTTTTCTATATCCTTAAGGCTCCAGCCCAATCTATCTTTCCAAACATGCACAATTAATGACAACAGCAGAAGAAATGCTGTCCAACTGACAACATAGGTTGTAAGGACAATAACAGAGATTGCAGGTTTCTCATTTGTATAGTATTTTATACTTTCTAAGGTCATTTGGGGATATAAGCATTTTGGTGAGGTATTACTTGCACAATTGACTACATATGTATACATACTAACACCTGAAGGCTGCCTACTAATTTTGTCTGGTTCCATTTAGTCATAAAAGAGAGAGAGCCTCTCATATAGATAGGTGTTTTCAGCAACTTCCATATTAACAGTCTGCTGAAATGTACATTGGCTTTAAGCCTCTGTTTTATGATTATGGCTACAGCTATTTATTTCCATTAATTGTTTTTAACTGTTGTTTTGCATTACAATTATGTTCTATATTTTAAACTCTAAAGCATTTAAAGTATTCCTTGATGTCATCCCAGCAGCTACCACTTTTGTTACCAAGGTAATATAAGACATTTTGATAGCTGGAGCAGAAAATTAAAGTGGTAAACCCACTGCCAAGCTAGACATAGAATAAATTTAATCAGTGTTGTCCAACCAACTTGACCAGTGTACTTAAATCAAAATAGCACTCCTGGAAAATGAATACTGCAAGTATCTAGCTCTTTTGTTGTTTGAGGCTTGTAGTCTGTATTGTTAAGTATGGTGAATGATGGATGGGAGAAAGGCCCTACTCTTAACAATCTACGATGTCAATATGAAAGATTGACAGATAATTAGGTAGAAAATTAATTATTAGGGCCTTGCCTTGCCTATTGTAGAAAGATTTGCTCTGAAACATTTATCATTGTAGGAAGGAAAGAGGGTGGGGAGAGAGTCTATTATACTGTTTTGACATCTTTTATTTTCTTGTTTCCTCATCATATATTTTTAACTTCTAATATATTGCATCATGTTCTTATCTCCTGTATGTTTGACATGTCCTCTCAAGGGGGAAAAAAACCATTGCAATGGCTTGAATAAAACAATGGTTTTCAAATAGATTATTTTTATTCATGGAGAAAAAGAGAATTGCCTTTTGATGTTTCAACTGCTGTGCTAAGCGCAGTCTTTAGATTTTCCATTTGAAGGTATGAATGTTTTAAGTTAAAGGCTGGTTTTGAATGGCTGTTTCCTAAAAAAAATATCTTTGCTACCTTTTATCTTTAGTAAACAAAGTGATTGCTGTCAGTGGAAAGAAATACTGAACAGCTGGAATGAGACTTTCATTATCCCCTATTATGAAATGAAATCTCACATTTTAAAAATGGCAGTTCCCACTGGCATCTTGTAATACAGAGTAAAGCAATAAATAGATAGATGATAGATGATATAGATAGTAGATGGTAGATATTGTTAGATAGATAGATAGATAGATAGATAGATAGATAGATAGATAGATAGATAGATAGATAGATAGATAGATAGATAGATATTGACAGATAGATAGAGATAGATGATAGGTAGATGATAGGTAGATAGATATTAATAGATAAAGAGATAGCGATAGATAGATAGATAGATAGATAGATAGATAGATCGATCGATCGATAGATAGATAGATAGATAGATAGATAGATAGATAGATAGATAGATAGATAGATAGATAGATAGATAGATAGATAGATAGATAGATAGATAGATAGATAGATAGATAGATAGATAGATAGATGGGGGAATAGATGGATGGATGGATGGGGGAATGGATGGATGATTGGATGCAGGTTGGATGCAGTTTCTTACTGAAGAAACTATTCTTTTTCTTTCAAACAGCCATATTCCAAATACAGATTTTGAGTCTTCATAAACAGAAGAGTTCCTTCTGTTCACAAAAGTCAATTAACACAGCAGATGTATGTTGCTGTAATATATGGAGGAAAATGATTTTTAAAAGTAGAAGAAAGCACTATGTCCCCACCCCTTGAGCTTCTGAACAAAAAGCAAGGTATAAATCTGATAAATAAATTGTGTAGTATGGATGGAAAAATAGAAATGATTCTCTTGGAGTACTGGCCATAAACACATCAGTACCATAGGGTAGGCAAAGCAGTAGTATTTACAAACTTTAGTATATACAACCTCCTCGATAACATATGAAGAATCTATCAAGGGACTTAGCCCTTCCATATCTGTATTAATGGAGTCAGACCCAGCCTCCAATGTCTGACTTTTGAAGTTGTCATATAAATAACATCACATCTCTAATTAACAATTGATGCAATATACAGTAGCTACAATGAATGCATATCATTGGCAAAGCCTTTGCTCTGACCATGCTGGGATCATGATCAAAGACAGTCACTAGTGTGTAACTCCAATAGAAGAGAATAGAGGTAGCTCCTTGTAGGAAATGATCAGGCTAAGCCCCAGGGCAAGGTCAAACACATCATCAGCCTGGAGTCCCTATCCCCTGAAAGAGACCTAAGTCCCCCCCTCCCGCCCCAAAGTCCATTGACTCTTATCTAGCACCAATTTGCCTTGACCTTTGGTAGATCAGATTCTTATATATAGGTTGCACTGAATAAACTTGCAGTGCTTTTGAACTCTAACCTGGCTCCTGGTTTTCCACACCTGACACTCCCCAGTCATAGACTTGGTTGGAACAGATCGCATTGGGAACACCAATGTCACAATCCATGGCTATAATTTATAGATTAAAGCTGGACATAAAGTAGAAAAGTCTTTATGATATCTGAAGCTCTAGTCCAATGACCCTATCACCACCACATATAAATTTATTAGTCCCAGAATATGCTTTGTCTCCAGTTTGCCAACCAGCATTGGCCCTGAAGTCATAGGCATCATGCCAAACCCCAGTCCTGCTATGTCTTTCCTTCTTCTTTTCTTATGAGCCAGCTGAGTCCTCCTTCCTGGTACGTGCTATAGTTTAATCTCAAAGCCCCACCTCCAATAGCTTTTATTGTTGATGAGAAAGTCTGGCAAGTCTAAGTGGGAAGAATTGTCGGTCCACTATCAGCCTAAGAAGATATTTTGATTAACAATTTTGTAGTTATAATATTAGGGTTTTTTGTTTGTTTATTAGCTTAAGTGGTGCAGTCACAAAGGGGTTTCTGGTTTTAGCCTAGCTGTTCTGTTATCATCTTATTTTCTTAGATTTTAGTAGTGAAAAGAATTGGTATTCTACCTCTTAGCTCAGTCAAAACTTAGAATATATGAAGTCTTTGAATAATTTGTGCCGTTCATGAATGTTTACTAAACCTCATTAGGAAGGGCCTCTTCTACTTTATGATCCATAACAAAATGTAACCCAAAAATAGTGGTGGGATTCAGCCGGTTCACACCAGTTCGGCAGAACCGGTAGCTAATTTTTTGTTGCCCAGGCCCAGAATGGACTTCCGGAAGCGGCAGCCACACAGAGAACCGGTTGTTCACATATTTGAATCCCACCACTGCCCAAGAAGCTCCATTATTAAAGGCCTTACTCGGATTCATCTGCAGAAGTGCAGCCTCATATGTTTACCAGACTAAATTTGGCAAAACACCATTTACTCAGGTGAGGCTGCAAGAACTGGCCCGCCATTCATGCAGCCCTGTTGCAAATAGGTCACAGCCCAATAATGAGCTGCAGAACCTACTAGAACTCCTGTACTAGAAGACAGTTATCATGTCCCCCCTAATCCTTCTTTTCTTTAATCATATAGGATTAAGATAATTTTTAGACTAAAAGCTGTGGATGAATAATAGATGGGATTATTTTTAGAAAGAAATTTTTTTTTGAAAGAAACTACACCTGTTGGAGAATACCCAGTTAAAAATGTTATTAAAAAAACAAAAATGAAAAAAAAATGAAAATATTCAGGTCATTATAACACCTCATAACAGGGTGTTTTGGTTGTTAAAGTTTCCATGGTGACCTCATCCACATCTCCAAAATCCTGTCTAGCTAATTTCAGAAATACTTCATTAAGTAATGTCATATTATGTTATGTGCACAATAGAAAGATATACAATGGAATTAATACATGTAAAAGCTGTGACATGACAGCTGCCAGAAAAGATGGGCATTTTCTCTACTGAAACCACGTAACATTTAGAATCCTTTACTGTAGGCTCTGAAGGATTTACAATATATAAATAGGATTGCATGTCTTTCGGTTCTTTGTTCCTTCAAATTAAATTAAATCAGACCATTCTGATTTACATGCATAAACCAGCATAGTTTGTTCCTTCAACTTTGTGAAACTACTGAAAGCAATTTCAAGGTGCACGATCTCAAAAATAACCTTTGCCAACAGCATTGCATTAAACCATACAATTACTTATTAATAGAAATGACATAAATAACAATAAAACCACATAATATATTACCAAAAAAACCACAATAAAAATTAAGTGATAAACATAAAGTGCCAATCAGGAAGTGAAAATTACTCTATATATCTCTATATATACCTATTGATCTGTAGCTCTAGCTCTGTCTCTGTCTGTCTGTCTGTCTGTCTATTTATCTAATTGGGAAATGTAGCTGAGAAGCTATAAATGAAGTTCAATGCAAAAAAAAAAAACAGGGACAGATGCTACCACTGAAATGGGAACCCATTCTCAAGCTCCAAAAGACCTTCTTGTATAGATGTTAACCTGGGTCTCTTAGCAGGACTTGGCCATCAATAATGGCTCCTCACACACTTAACCCCTTATGAAGAACTGAACTAGTTTTGGAAGATGACTATTAGATGTGACTTGCCTAGATTTGAAGTTCTATTGCAGACAATAAAGAAGCTACTAGGGCAACATTTGATTGCTAATAACAGAGGAAGACATTCAGACTCTCTTATACTGTATATGGCATGGGTCCAGGTATCTTTCCTCAGTGGGATTGGCCTCTCCACTCTTTCTGACAGAAGCGGCCAATTGCCAATCGACCCAGCCAAGGAATTTTGGCTGGAAGGGTCCAGGACAAAAGCCTTTTCTATTATGGCCCCAATCCTCTGGAACATCTTACCCCTGGAGGTGAGATCTGCCCCCCTTTTCTGGCTTTCAGGAAAAGCCTTAAAACTTGGCTATGCTGTTGGCATGAGAACCTGAAGGAGAAGCTGTAGGCTGGTGGTGGCTGGTGCAGTAACACAGGAGGTGCCACCACTGTTCCATTCCAACCCCCTTTTCTGAGTTTCTTCTTAATATTTTCTAATTTTAATCTGTTTTTATTTTTATATATTTTCATATCTGAATGTTTTATTATATTGTAGGTCGCCCAGAGTTGTGTTGAACCGCAGGATGGATGGCATATTAATGTAAATAAATAAATAAATAAATAAATAAATAAATAAATAAATAAATAAATAAATAAATAAATAAATAAATAAATAAATAAATAAATAAATAAATAACTGCATTATTGGGTGTTGTTTTTTTTTACCTTTCCAAGCCAGTGGGTGCTTGGGAGACATTAAGTTTTCAGAGAGATGCTTTTAAGCATGGAAACGGCCAGTTCTAACCAGTTTCAGTTCTTACAATCAATCCAAAAGAGTCCTTATAGGCACAGATTTTAATGTGGTCCTATAAACTCCCCTTATTCGTCACCAACTTATGTCAATGTTACCATCTGTTCAACATTCTCTATATTTGGAAGTGCAGTTGCAACAGGACATATTGTCTATAGCTATCCCAGCAGCAAGAGACATGTCCTAAAATGCACGCTTCAAAAAGGTTCCAAGTGGTTTATAGCCATCTGATCTGATTTGCTGCTTTGAAACAGCTCCCCACACTTGATTCACAAGCTTCACCAACTCAACGCACTGCCCTTTAATAAATGTATACTTCACATTGCCCTAAAATATATTATATTTGAATTTCTCTGCAAACTAGACAACATTAATGTATCAAAATATGCACTTTTTCAAACTTTGTGGTGCAGGTTGTAACTAAAAATATGTTGCAGCTAAAAATATGTATACAAAATGTTCCCATTAAGCACAAGTACAGACAAAAAGTGCATATAATTGAAGAAAATGCATATGTACATTTAAATAATTTCCCCTGGAAAATATCTCCGTTAGGAAAGCCACTTATAAATGCATTATGTACAGGAAATATTTTACATATGGGCAAAGTTGATAGAAATTCATATGATTAAAAAAACCTTGACAAAGCCTAGAGCAGGGGTGTCAAACTGCCGGCCCAGAGGCCGGTTGCATCATATGGTGGCCACGCCCACCCCAGCTCCAGCAATGAAAAAAACGTTGCGATACGTCACGATGCGTCACGTGACGTGGCAAGTTTGAGACCCGTGGCCTAGAGGATAAATAATGCCAAACTTGATAGATCTGTTCACCCTACATCTGGGAAGAAATTTTAGATTGATGGCAAATGTAATAGAATACTTAGACTTAGTGCAGAATAAATTAGGAGCAGACATTCTTGCCAGTTCTCAACCAGGGCATTTCAGTGTGTTGCAGACCTTGCATCAGAGAAAATGAAACGCAAAAAATAATTTCTAATTTTGAGTAGTGAAAGAACAAGAAATAGTAAGACAACATATATACCTCTGCAGATTTAGCAGGACACTTGTGCATTCTTAGAGATCAGACAAATAAGAAAGACACTGTAGAAGCAGGAGATACAGAATAAGAAAATATAAGTAATTATTTCCACTAAGTAAAAGAAAACATAAGTAGTCCTTGACTTACAACCAGTTGTTTAACAACAATTCAAAGTTACAATAGCCTTGGAAATGGTGACGTATGACCTGTCCTTGAAGTTCTGACTATCACACACCCCTGCATAATCATACTGGGCAACAGCTCTGTCAGATCTGGTGCCACTTAAACCTCCAAACAGAAATGATGCATGGTACAATTTGTTGAGAAAGGTATAGTTTTATTAGAAGTCAAGTGTATTGCAGTATTGCAAAGCCAGAACTGATAATCATGTGCCAAAATCCCAAAGTTCTACTTTTTCCTCCCTTAACTGTGTCTTATTGCCTACCCCAGTGTAACCAATCAGGTCCAGGCAAGATGTTTTCATAATGGTCAGTCTAAGTGCAGTTTGGTATGTGGCTCCCTCCTTCTTCCAGCTGGGTGACTTTGAGGCAGCATCTCAAGAAGGTACAGCACTTACTTTCATTTTCCCAACCATTCCCGCCCCCACATTTCATGACAGTCTGACACCGCATAGCAATGAAGCACAAGCTAGCATAAGATGGCAGCTGACATTTACATTTACAACAGCTGCAATGCCTTGTGGTCAAATGATTGAGATTTGCTACCTTTCCAATCAACTTCTGACAAACAAAGGCAACTGGTGAAATTGGATCCACTTAACAACTACATGGTTAAGTTAACAACTGCACTGATTCACTTAACAACTGTGGTAAAAATGGTCCTAAAATTGGATCCAGACACATGTTGACTTATTTAACACTACATTTTAGCGATTCAAATTCTGATCACAATTGGGGTCATAAATCAAGGATTACCTGTAATATTTCTGAACTTATTAAGGTGACTTGAAAAGCCAGTATATGCTGTGCTTTTCTCTAATACAAGGCACTTTCTAGCCTGCCTTAACTGAATGTGAATCATAGTCAATCCTGATATATTTATTGTACAGTAGATCAGAAGTCCCCAACCATTTGGGCACCAGGGACCAGTTCCGTGGAGAGAGGTTTTTCTGTGGACCAGAGAGTCTGTGGTTTTGTATGCTGCCTACATCCTGCAGATGGGGCTTTGCTTGTTTGTGCGGACCTGCTGCTGGCATGCTGTGGCCTGGTACCGGTCCATGGCCCAGGAATTGGGGATCCCTGCAGTAGATGATATTTTTTTTCCCTTCATGATGTCAATGCTGCTAACATTGGATTTTCTTGCTTTGACAACAGATGAAAATGCAGCCATTTTCTCTGTGCTTTTAGAATCAGTTGGTGCTAGGAGGGGGGGATTGGGATGAGAGTGCAGTTAGTCATAATAATAATAACTCTGTCGTGGGAATCCAAGGACAAACTGGGTCCAGAGCTGATAACGTTTGGGGGCTGGAGAGCTGGGGAGAAAGCCCATGCTTCAAGCTAATTGGGGAATGTGATTTATGACTGTTTCTTGGGGGTGGGAATTGTACTTTGTTACTTTGTATCCGGGGAGAGGAATTTAGTTTTTGGGTTCAACTATGTAGTGCCGATACTTTGTTTCCCAAATAAAAGATTCTTTATGGTAACAACGCCTCAAAGTTCTTTTGAAGGGTTTCATCTGTCGGAACCATGACACATGAGCTCTCTTAGACATCTTTGCTAAAAGACAGCAAATAGATCACTTTCCATTATTGTTTACACAGAAACATCTCAAAATTCCTGAAGTATTTAGGTCCTCACCATTAAACAAGAACTACAATGTGTTAAACTATAGTTGGTTGAAGAAGCTACAATCAATTGTGTTTCCATAGCATTCAAAGGCAGAAATAAATGAATCAGATTTTTAGAGTGAAGTGCAAATCAAAATTGATTCAATCTGTGAGGGCCATCACTTGCTGCTGTTAATTTAAATGAGAAAGAAAAGGATAAGCATCTTTCCCTTGTCATGCCTACATTCTAACACCAACAATGATACACACACATCTAGAATTCAGCTCACTGAACACATTTTGAGCAATTTGATATGGTTGACCATTCTTACAGTTGTGATATATATGATCTTTTCCACACTAAAGTCTTACTATACAAACCAAAATCAAATCTATCTTCTACATATCTACAATATATGCAATACATATCTCTTCCTGTTTTTTTAAAAGTATGATCTTTTTTAAATTCCTCCCCAGAGTACTTATTGTTGAATTATCTCCTCCCTTTAATTAGCAAAATAGTTGTTACATATAAATGGGGAGGGCAAATTGCTTATGGTTTCTGGGCACATGTGGACCACCTATTAATACATGGGCTGGGCTCACTTAGTAATCTAAGCTAAAATGTTAAGACACTGTGTGGGTGTATACTTTCTGCTCAACTAGGATCAGGGAAGTTGTAGTTCCTTAACATTGCAGTTATGGGTTTCATTTCATCATTAGATGGCCTCCTGCAGCCCTCCTAGAAGGTTGGGAGACAGAATTATAATCTCCAATCCTTTAAATGTTATCATTCTTTGCAAGAAATCATTATTTTTTTCAAGTAACAATAGCTGGATTTACCATTTCAAATGAAGTCCAAACTAAACAAAGCATGTTGTATCTTAATGTGATTTTGAAAGCAGAGGGCTCTCTAAGTTGTTGATTTAGCCAGAGGGAAAGTTGGCCTGACATATAAATTATTCCATTCAAACTACTCCCTAATTCATTTGGGGGATTTTGAATGCAAATTCCTAGTTTCTCCTGTATCAATCTGGTATGAATAATTTCATATGATTCATGGGTTTCACAATATATATATTTCTTTGTATCCAGTTATTCCAGTAACACTGCTTTTATTTTTAAGCAGTTTTCCTTACAGAAACTTGATTTAAATAACACTAAGCCCTAACATATGTTTAATTTACATTTTTTCCTGAACAGACATAGATTTCGAGAAAGGCCCCTAACAAGGAATAATTGATAGTAGTGGAATCCATTAACTCCTGCTATTAATGCCATATTTAAGTCTGCTTAGGTGAATCGCAATATTTTACAGTAAAATAACTGGGGGGACATTTGTTTTGCACACTATTTCCAATCTGAGTTGTACCTCCTTATTTCTGATGCTTTTTAAGACAATGTAGTGACATCACATTACATACTTCCTTGTTCCAGTAGCTTTTTATTCATTTCATTCCTCAAATCATTTTGAGAGAGAGGGGAGGGAGGGAGGGAAGGAGGGAGGGAAGAGAGGGAGAGGGAGGTAAAGGGAACCAGTACTGAATTCCCATCCTTCCCCTTCCTCCTTTCTTAAGTGTCATGTCTGACACTTGACTAGTGGTCTTTGTACAACTTCAGATTCTGCAACAGTTGTGCCTGTTCTTAGATTGTGGAGCCCTGCTCAATGTCACTCATGCCCTCATAACCTCTGGAGTGGATTAGTGATTAAAGTGCTGTTCTAGAAACTAGGAGATTATGACTTCTAATGCCATCTCAGGCATGAAAGCCAGCTGGGTGATTTTGGGCCAGTCATTGTCTCTCACTCCAATGCACCTCCCAGGATTATTGCTGTGAGGAAAATCAGAGAAGGAAGGAGTATTAATCATGTTTGTCATCTTAAGCTATTTGTAAAAATGATAAAGGTGGGATATAATTAAACAAAATAAACATATTTTACACGGGGTTGCCCTTGAACAACATATGGAAGTTTCAGCTGGTGGCATAGACAATTAACCAACTTTACTATTATTATTATTATAATAATAATGTTGGTTATTTGATGCATGTAATATCACTATTTCATGAGCTGCATTGGTTTCCATTATATTTCCATGTGCAATCAAGTTGCTGGTAGCTATCTTTAAAGCCCTTCATGACTTCTAACTGGGCTCTTTGCAAGACTGTCTCTCACTAATTGTTTCTACTGGTCCTACCGAGTTTGGCAGTGTGCAGCAGGAGAGCCTTTTCTGCCACAGCATCTGTCCCCTGGAACAACTTTCCACCTGAAATTGAACTGGTCCCAATCCTGTTGGCCTTTTATAAGCCCCTGGAAACTTAGTTTTGTTCTTAGACCTGGGTTGGACAATTTGGAACAGACCCATCTCTTGGCTTTGCTGATTACTCCTCCTTATGGTGCTCAGCTGCTGTGAGTTTTTATTTTTTATTTTTTGCATTGTACAGGTAGTCCTCAACTTATGACCACAGTTGAGCCCAAAATTTCTGTGGCTGAGTGAGACATTTGTTAATGCCCCATTTTACAACGTTTCTTGCCACAGTTGTTCAGTGAATCACTGCAACTGTAAAGTTAGTAACACGGTTGCTAAGGGATTCTGGCTTCCTCATGGACTTTGCTTGTCAGAATTTCGCAAAAGGGCATCACATGACCTCAGGATACTGCAACCATCATAAATAGGAGTCAGTTGCCAAGCGTCTGAATTTTGATCACATGACCATGGGATGCTGCCATGTTGTAACTGTGAAAAATGGCCATAAACCACTTTCTTCAGTACCATTGTAACTTCGAACAGTCATTAAATGCACTGTTGTAAGCTGAGGACTACCTCTATATTTTCTATATTGTGCATGTTACACATTTTATTTTAAGTCACCTAGAGTCGCATATGTGAGATGGGCAGTTTTATAAGTTACATAAATAAAGGCATAATAAACAAAGTCAAACCTTAGGTGACTAACTCCAGTTAGATGGAACTCTCTTCCATCTTATGTGTTACTCTTACGTTATTATAATCCTCCTCACTGAGGTGTGCTGGGAGGGATGGGTGGGGGGAGGAAATAGGGGAAAAAGACAAAATGATATCGGCAGCCTCAGGTTTGAAGCTCCACCCCTCAGATCATTTATACACAAGTGGAGCTTCGTTCATGCTGCTGTAACTGCCATTCTGACATCTCTCACAGATGCTTCTAGAAGAATAGCATAGTTCTGGCCGCTTCTGCTCTGCTGAATTAAAGTTTTTGGTGTTTTTACACATAGGCGTGCTGCAGACACAAAGATTTCGGTTGAAATCTTATGCACGCTTAGGGGAAAGTAAGTATTCCACAGATTTTTTTTTTTAACTGAGCAAATATGCATAGGATTGCCCCATTAATAAATTTCCTTCTTACCAAAAATAATAGAAACAGAGATTAGCTTTCCTGAGCATACCACTTATGTCTCCTGAGAACGAGCATCCTTTCTGTAATGCTGAGCATGTCAGCTCTGAAAAAGACCTTTCGTTAGTACGTTTAAAAAGTGTTCCCTTGTGCAAGATTGCGTGTGGTTCCAAATACCACTAAAATCTATTTAAATGACATTTCTCATTACTGGATGCAAAACCTTGGCCATAAAATTTTTATCTCCAGCCAAGAGAATGCTTGGCCTCCTGGGACTTTGCATTTCAACATACAGCCATGTCTGATTGACATATTCATTCTCCTCCCCTCACCCTCAAACAAAACTGTTATGCAGAAGCTTCAAGCTAAAATATGAAGTTCTGCAGATCTTTATATTTTTGCTTGAAGTTTCTGCATAAGGAGTTAAAATTATCATATAGGTATAGATGACTGCATTTTGGAACATAGTCAGAATACTGTTGTTTTGCTATGCCTTTTTTTGAAAAAAAAAGGATTAATTATGGACAACTCACAGCTTTTATTTAGGAAACTAAACATACACAATTGTTTCAATTTGTTCACATAATATAGTGACAAGCTATAACACAGTTTGTTTCAGTTTGGTTTAGCACATTATGAGAACTCAGCCAATGCAGTTTGCAAATGTAGATCTGCTAAGTTTGGCCTAATGAATTTCAGTGTCCTTAACTGAATCACGACTAAGCCTTGATCCAGCTTTTTCATTCCTCCCCCTCCCCCATAACACATGGAGAACTTCAGTCAAAATAAAAATAACTTACTACAAATGAGTGTGATGACAGGTACTTTTTTCAACAGACCATAGTAATCTGATTCACTCATAACACTATTAACTAGACTCTTCCTGCCATTCCTTAATCTATCATAATCCAAATTAAATAAACTTAAATTGAAAACAGATCTAAGACATGAAAGGATCTGAATCACAAATGATACCTTTGTTTAAGATTTCTTTCTCTTTAATTAGGCAACACAATAGTGTTTTCGCTTCCTCTGTGTTCTGTTCAGAAGATGGTAGGAAAGGGAGTTAGTCCCATCATTTTGCACCCTTACATTGAACTAAATGCTTTCACAGCCTTACATTGAAGAGAATTAGAGACAGTCATACAGTTTACGTGATCCTGGTGGAACAGTCTAGTGTTACCACAAATTTTTTGATAATTACCCACCCAGAAATGCTGCATATTGCTCTTTGGAGGGAAAAAACAACAACCCAGAATGGCAACAGATATGGCTGAGCAAGGTCTGGGAAACCAATAAACACTTTTCTTAGACTACCTATTGCTAGTCAACTCAAATGTGATGGGTGACATAATATACCTTGCAGCTATCATTGAATATTTAATAAATTATATATCAATTATTAAATTTAAATAACATCTTGAATAAAAAGGCAGCACTTTAGCAGTTCCACTGCTAAGGATTACATGATTCTGTCTAATTTATGGGCTGGAAACAAGAAGAATGCAATGATTTGTTCATTCATTCATTCATTCATATATTTGGATATATGGTAGTGGTGGTGCAGTGGTTACAATGCAGAATTTCTGGCTAACTCTGCTAACTGCCAGCAGTTCGATTCTGATGGGGCTCTAGGTTGACTCAGCCTTCCATCCTTCTGAAGTCAGTAAAATGAAGACCCAGAATGTTGGGGGCAATATGCTGACTCTGTAAACCGCTTAAGAAAGGGCTGTAAAGCACTGTGAAGTGGCATATAAGTCTAAGTGCTATTGCTATTGCTTTTGCTATATTGCTGTGTTCCACTTGACTCAAGGCAAGCTACACTACAGCGGTTGAGGAACACAAATATGGGTATGATTAGATGCAAGTAGGCACACTGTTACGTGTTTGTGCATAAGAGACAAAAAGACAGAAAGACATTCTTTGGTCCTGTTGAAGTCTCTTGGTCCTAATATCAGACATGGTGATGAACTTTGGCAGGACAGAGGAGGTGTGCTTTGTTGATTTTTGAAGAAGACATGAAAAATCAAATACCTGCAAGCTAAGGCCCAACCTCTAAAGACAAAAGGTCCTTGTGTTAGTTAATTGAGGTGCAGAGGAGAATTACTTGACTGTCTCACAACACCTGCAGCAAGGGAAGTAAATTTTCTAGAAAGAAAAAGTATTTATAGAAAAACTATGTAAGGAAAGATCGAGTAATACTGTCTCAGTGGAATTTTCCCAATTACAGCGAAGCAAACTGAAGAAAGGGTTTTTAAAATACTAGTACTGATCAATGCCTAAAAAAAGAGTTAAAAAAAAGCTATGAGTCAATTTGCTGAATTGGCTGTATACAAAGTTAGTAATAAACAGTGTTTTTCTAGAAGGAAGCTAATTATTGAAATTCTTAATCCTGTTGGATTGCAGTTTGATTAAAGTACGTGGACTTTAATTACATTATTAAGATAAGAGATTAAGTCACTAAAATATAATGTTAAAATTGTTAACTAAATCTGACATTTTATTCCTGTTTATGTGGAAGTAATCCCAATCAGATTTAATGGAAGTTTCTTTAGAGTAGCTTTATATGAACTATATTGAAAACAATATAATTTGTACTTTAAAATTTAATCAGAAGCATTATTTTGAACAGCAGAGGGCTCTCTTATTCTTCTAGTTAATGAGGTATGTGCTGCTATATGACTATAATGAACCTGAGTTTTTTTCGCTCCAAGAGTAAAAAGTAATTAAGTAGACATATATTGACAACTGCAAAGAGAAACTGAAATGGTATGTTCAAACAAACCACTATGTGTTAAACAAATTTCCCATTTATTTTCTACAATCAAACCCAAATGAAGTACTATCATTTTCTAAAGTTATACAGGATATTATAGTGTTCTTAAATTCAGAGAGAAAATCACCTCTCATTTTCAGTGCATAATAAAGGACAATAGGCTTTTTTTCTCACTGTTACATGAAAGTAATTTTGAAATTATTTGCTATCCACCCACTGCCAAAATAAACAAATCTAAATCAGCCAGTGATTAGTTTAGACATCTGTCACTTCTCTTTATGGTTATGCATATCATAAGAGCAATTTCTCAAATTTTATATTTAATAAATTGATTGATTGTTTTAAAAGAATACAATGCTATATAAACTGCATATAAATGTAAATCTATCTATCTATCTGTCTGTCTGTCTGTCTGTCTGTCTGTCTGTCTGTCTGTCTGTCTGTCTGTCTGTCTATATTACATATATGTGAAGTGTATAGCTATAGCTACCTATTTGCCTCCAGGTGAGATGTGAAGCATATAAAATGAATGAATGAATGAATGAATGAATGAATGACTAGAAATCAATGAATAAAAGAAGTTTGTTGGAATCATCAGAAACTCTCAGATGACTATAGGTACACGCCATGCATCTAAGAGAAACTGATTAGAAAAAAAAAATATGAATTTGCTAAAAGGAGCGAATAAATAACTGTATCTCTGCTTGAAGAAGAAATTCATTCATTCATTCACAAAAGAGGAGTGGCAAAGGGAATGTGAGGAACTGCTGAAATATTAGATTAATGTTTTAAATCTTGAGAAAGCAATTCATTGTAATATTTAAATTTCATGCAAGCAACTGGCAAAACAATGTGTTTATCACCAAAATGTTTCTCAGATGAGAAAATAATAATTACCCAAAGGATTAGAAAACCCAAGCAAGCTAAGTCTAGAAGCATTTTAATCTGTGTACACAATAGTATAGCTATGCTTATTGTTGTCAAACAATTTTTTAACAAGACAATCCCTAGTAGACACCTGAAAAAAATGTATCCAAGGCTATAAATTTGTCTCTCAATACATTGATGTCAAACTTTTGAGACAAACAATTAAACCTCTGGATTCCTCTGCAGAAACTATAGGAAATCTTGTGAAAATGTCAAAAATGATATAACCTTCCTTGAGTTATCTTCCAAATGTTTCATTTGTTCTTGTTGTTTTTTTGTCATAGCTTTTACTTTTGGATTTGAGTTTTATGCAGGATGGCAACTTTTTTTTTTTTAATAAATCAGATTGCCACCATTTTCCCACTAAGCACTTGAGAAACCTTTATATCAGTATAAAACTAAATATCGGTTCATCAGAAGATTCTTTAAAAAATGGAGTAAAATATAGGTAGCTTAAACTAGTCCCAGCATTTATGTACTGAAGAAGAGTTGACATCTCACAACCCAGAGGACACATGTAAAGTGAAAAAAGAAAAATCCTAGGACAGCAGAAATGAGGCAGCTAAGACTCCATTTGATAAATGATCTTGTCAGTTATATTGCTTGCTTCTTTTCTTCACTAACTGTGTCAACTGCTGAGAAGGCAAGTGAGGAAGTAAGAAGCAGGATCATGGGTGAAATTGCTAGAAATTGCTAGGAAGGAGGAGGGGCAACATTCAACTTTCCTGACAGTGAGAACAATTAACCAGCGGAACTGCTTGTCTTCAGAAGTTGTGGATGTACAATCACTGGAGGTTTTTAAGAAAAGACTGGACAGCCACTTGTATGGAATGGGAATGGGTCCAAGCAGGAGATTGGACTAGAAGACCTTCAAGGCCCCTTCCAACTTTATTGTTCTGTTCTGTTCTACTGGCAGGTTGGTTAGTTTTGTTGGAATACCTTTTTCAGGAAGAATCATCCTAGCCCTTGAGATCTCTAGAACAGAACAGATCTTGCTAGTGTTACTACGGAGTATTTACCTAAACTAAGGTTTTCTTAGTAATGGCAATTTTACTGTAGAATTCCCTCCCACTATATGTTTTGGTGCATAGGCTTAATGCATTAATTTATTGGGCAGTTTGGGAACAAATGCAAATATTCAAGAGACTGATTCCATTTTTTAAGTGAAAGTTAATTAGGATTCAGCATAGATGGAGAAAATAAAAAAGCGATGAATACGCCCAGTAGTATAATGAGATTATTTAAAACATATTCACATTAGGCTTCAAAATGTTTGATTCTGAACTATTCTGAATGCAAAATATCCTGAAATAGTTTGAACCTGCCATTTTGGCTGTGAGATGAGCCATTTTGAACTTAAGACAGCTGTTTAAAATACAAGATGCCACTCCAAAGCTTGGGACACTCTGAAATGTTCAAAGTAGCACATTTCCAAGCTTTGCACATGGAAATCTGGATGTTCTGTGGAATTTCACACTAAAAATGATTCAAAATGAAATGTTTTGCACAATCCTAATACACACACATATAGTGTCCCATGGAAATGTCCCTTTTGTTGTTGTAATTTTTGTTGTACATCCATCTTAAAATATAATCCTTACCAGGTTTTTATATTTTAACAAATCAATTCTCTTAAAACATTCAGTAAACTGTTTTCATTTTATGCCTTCAGATATTAAGAACCTTGCTTGATCTATGTATAGTCAGGGCTTTTTTTTTCATAGAACGCCCAGAACGGAGTTCCGGCACCTTTTTTGGATGGAACCTTGTAGGGTAGGCAAGGCGGGTTGTATGACGTGTGTGAGTTCCTGCACCTTTTTTTTTTTTTTTTTAAGAAAAAAAGCACTGTGTACAGTACAGTGTTTGTCCTTAAAAAAATAACAGTAGCAAATTTAATTTTAAAGAAAAAAGAAAAATGGTGAATGATGCAGGATTATTACTGTATAATTTCTACATGACGTATCTGAGTAGTGTTCCAGAATGACAAACTACTTAAAAATGAGAGCATGTATTCTTTCATGTGCAAGACACAAAAGAATGGAAAAGATGAATGGAAAAACTGAAGCCAATTTGCTACAACTATTATACCAAGATGACTTTAAAAGATAAACCTACCTTTGTAATTAAGTGCTGAAAGCCAATTATATCAAGAATAGACTTAATAGAAGAACAGACGAGAGAATTGGAGAATGCAATACATCTGCAGGAGTATGCACATTAGCAACAACAAGATGTTTTGCAAATAATATTGCATTTTTCCATGAAAAAGTGGAAGACACATTTTTCCCTTGTAATATCTTTTCTTCCTTTCTTCATTCCCTTTTTTCCCTCTGCACTTTTTTCTTTTTCATATTTTTCATATTTTGTATTAGTGTTTTATCCATGTCTTTTTAAACTTCAATAAAAAATATTAATTAAAAAACATGGAAGGATCAGAAGAATCCCTTTGATATATGAGAAAAGACATATAATCATGGGACTTACTTTTAAGTAAAAAAAAAATACAGCAGATTTTTTTTTGAACCATTCAATCATGTCCAATTCTTGGAGACTGCCTGGGCAAGTCCCTGCAATTTTCTTGGTAAGGTTTTTCAGAAGTAGTTTGCCATTGCCTCTTTCCTAGGCTGAGAGAAATTGACCGGCCTTAGGTCACTCTGCAGGCTTTGTGCCTAAGGTGGGATAAGAACTCAAACTCTCCCAGTTTCTAGCCTAATGCATTAATCTCTGCACCAAAGTGGTACTCATAACACATAATACAAGAAAATAAATGAATTAAAAGTTATTCTAACCAAGGAAATACCCTGTTTCAATATGTAATGCTATCCTTTTTCAAAAGTATGAGATGGAAGGGGTAACTACCATTGAAAGCAATCAGATGAGAATTCAAATTATAAATCAGATTTATAATTTATTAAAGCGCCTCAAGATTTTCTATGCTTAACCTCCCAGAAATGGGTCTGAATCAGGTGACCGTCACATCTTGATTTTGCCTGGATAGCCCCATTTTGGAGGAGATGTCACTAATATCAGACATACCCCCCAACACCAGCAACATGTCCTAATTTCTAGGAGTCCATTCTGGTGAGATTGTCACAAGCAGCATAAATCACAGAAAGCATCTTTCCTGTTTCCTTACTAAACATGAATGAGAAAATCCTCAATTTCTGGTCTGCTAAAATCCAGAAGACCCCACAATGGCAACAAAGAGACAGATAAACTCCCACTGTAGTTATCTACTGATGGTCCAGATATTTGCATCCTGAATATGGTAGCCCTAATTTGAGCAGCTAGAACAAAGGAAGCCCTGATCATAAAAGTGAAATCAGGCAATCAGTCGCTACAAAGAACACCAACCACATGGAACTGCTCCATGCTCCTTTCAGAAGGATACAATAAAACTGGAAGTAATAACCCCAAATTTAGCAGAAGACTGAGGATATTTTCAAGGGCTATGGTGTAAGAAAGAAGAATATTCAAACGTTGCAACGCTCAGAGGTTTAGCAGCAAAAAATCAAGAATACCTTTTCAGACAAGCCAATTAGATGAATCTTTCCTGAAGGCAGGAGGGTTGAAAAGCACCATGCTACCACATTGCTCTGTAAAACTTGCAATGTGACTCACAGCAATTTTAGAAGTGCTTTTCCAGTCGACTGATCTTTAGAAGTATGCATATTAGGAAAGCTATTTGCCTTAATCTGATTTCCATCTGCTTCCTTATCTCTTTCCCTATCTAAGGAAGATGAGAAAGCTAAAGGGTCCTTACCTAAGCTTCTGTTCTTCTAAATGTATGACATGTTAGATGATAGAGGAATAATCAAGAGAAAGAGTTTGAGATTTAATAGCATGGGCAAAATATCAAAGGGATGTGAAAATGGAAGCTTTTAAACAGATCATTTGATATTGGTATCTGGTTTATATAAGAATGCATGAATGTGTGTGTGTGTGTGTGTGTGTGTGTGTACACAGAGATGGAGAGAAAAGGAAAATAATTTATTTTACTATCTTATTTATTTAATGTATATTTTGTCTATTTCACCCATTAAGCGACTCTGGAATAATAATAATCCCAAAAGGGATCATAGTGCAGAACAAATGATACTTTACATTATCATACATTATCAAATAGAAGTTCCATACAGGTAATTTAATTATTTTAGGAATGGACACCATGTTATTCAAAGGTTAATATATGTTCTTAAATGCAAATTTTATGGTTATTTGCTTCTATATCCAGTTATCTTGGCTACTGTTAAAAACCTAGAAAGGAATAATGTATACAAATGTGTCACAGTATCTAATGTTTCAAACATTTCTCCCTCCTTTCACACCTTGCAAATATATCCTCACCAAAACTACATCTCAACATTGGAATCATAATACAGATGAAAATCAATGAATGTTAAGTTCTTCCCCAAACATCCTATCTCACAGAAATAAACTCAATATTGGGCTATTCATACAAGGAAATGGAAGTTGGTTTTTTTTAAAGTAGAATCTGAAATTCGATGTCTGCAATTAAAAACTGAAGAAAACTTCTCAACCAATTTTTTTTAAAAAAAATATTGAAAGCATCTTAACTATCTTTCTCTCTTTATTTGTCTATCTATCACCAACTATCATCCATCTATCTATCTATCTATCTATCTATCTATCTATCTATCTATCTATCTATCTATCTATCTATCTATCTATCTATCTATCTCAACAGGATAGTGATATAATTAGGTCTGAGCAAAATTAATTGAACTTGCTTTGGAACTAATACTGATATGATTTCATGTTCATACAATTTTTACTGTGCAGTCTTTCAAGTCACAGTTGATCCTCTATAAATATTTGAAGCATTTTGCTTCAGTGTTTTCTCTGACATTTCTCTACATTCCCTTAAGATGGGAACATTATTTTGGGGAAATTGACATTTCTTTTAAGGTGGGTTTGACTTTTGCTTTGTCTGGGTAAATTTCTTAACTACATTACAGAAGGAATGTAGATTTTTTTTTTCAATTGGACAATCTAGCTGCAGCCATAAGATTTCTTGATAGTCTTTCATCCACATAGTCATCCCATCCCATTATAAATAGCTGTATGAAATCAGAAATGTTAGTGAAGTCTTCCACCTAGATAAGCTTATTTGTTTGCACTTATATCCTTCTCTTTTTCTAGGAAATCAACACATTTTACTTGGAATTTTCCTTCTTTAATTTATCCACACAGTATTGTGAAATAGATTTTACTGAAAGAACATGATTCATCCAAATTTAATCTCTAATAGCTAAGCTACATTCCACAGCTAAGGATAGATTTGAACCTGGATCACCCTTGTTTTAGTCCATGTTATCCACAATGCAATGTTGAACTATTATTTTCCCAATTTTATCACCTCATTTATTTGCATTCAAATAAATTGCCAATAGTAACCTTTTGGCATTAGTAACCCTAATGGCAAAAGGTGAAAACTCACAAGCCTTCCTGTGCTTGCCCTGGCCAACAAATAAATAAATATGCTATCACTTTATTTGTTAGTCCATTGACCATATCAAAGCCATGGGCATCAGCCATGATAAGATAAAGTAAAATAATAAAAGCAATACAGTAATGCAATATAAAGCAGATATTAAAAAGTGAGATAAAACAATGTAAATGAAATGGAATGCAGAGACGTAAAATAAGATTAATATTAAAATACAAAATAAATATGTGTTTATGTGAATTCATCATCTTTACATGCAACTCCAATGTGTTCTAATAAATATCTTCTCAGTTGAGCAGCCCCTAACTGTAAACCCAGTGGTTCTAATAACTACAGATGTCTTTGTGCCTTGCAGAAATAAGGTGATCTTTTGTCACAGTCCCAGGATATGGTTTTACATACTGAGCTGTTGCTGGGGCAAATAATTGCCAGTTCAATAGAACAGGCACAATGTCTTCTATTTCTGATGCTCCACTACAAACATACGTTCTTTCAGAAGATGATATTTTGTGGAATCATTTGAGCAGCTTTGAAACCATTGAATCTAGTTGCTCAAATCTTGCTCTGCTAAGGGCTATCCTAGGGCATTGAATCAAGCCCATTGTCAGGTATTTTACTGTTTGAAAAGGCATTTTATTTTTGGCCCGCCATTTCAACCACCTGGCGTTTGCAAGTGACTCAATATCAGTTTGAGCATTGACATCCAAGATTCTTTGTTTGAATGTTGTCTTAGCCCAATATCTGACTGAGAGTAGATTTTGCATTGAGAAGCCACGCTGTTCAATGATTTGGACAACTGAATTCATCCATGTGATGGGTGTCTCCTTCTGTTCTTAAAGGGACATTTTTGGCAATGTATCATCTAGAACAGGCATGTCAAACTGCTGGCCCACGGGCCAGATAAATCGAACCAAAACCACGCCCACCCCATTGCCGGCAATGGAGAAAAAAGTCACGATACGTCACGTGACGTCACGTGACATCGCGAGTTTGACATGCCTGACCTAGGAATGTAAATGTAAAGAAGAGACTTTTTTATCATTTATGGTGGACATGTGATAAGGCAAAGAAATATTGGAGTAGGATTCATATATTAATGGAGAAAATTCTTAAAGTGAACATAAAGATTAAACCAGAAACTTTCCTTCTGGGCCTAATGGAAAGAGAACTGGAAAAAAAAATTGGAACTCTGATTGTATATATGGTGAGGTCAGCAAGACTGCTCTATGGACAAAAGTGGAAGGATGCCTCGATTCCTACCATGGACGAATGGTTACAAAAGCTGATGGAATTAGCAGAGATGGCCAAATTAACTATGCTGAAAAAAGAAAAGAACATAAGTACTTTTGTTTCTACTTGGAAACCGCTTCTGGACTTTGTGCTTGAGGTGGAAAAAAATGATATCATGATTTGGGTTTTACCGATTAGACTGATTTGCTGATACAGAAATGGCTAGTGCACACTACTATAGAAATGTAAAAAGTTGAGATTTGATTTTAATGTCTGATTTTACTGCAACAGAGTTGGAAGTCAATGCCTTTTGTTTCTCGCCCCCCCTTCTTCATACCTTTTTCGTTTTCCCTTTTTCTACTGTTGTCCCCTAGTATTTGCTTTTGTATTCTCACATTTTATGTTATACATGAATAAAACTAAATTTAAAAAAGGGCAATGTATCAAGTTCTACGGGGAGAATTCTCCACTCATAGTTAAAGACTTTGATACAGTTAGACTATAAACAGAGTGGGTGCCTGTTTCAATTCTGACTGCTGCTACGGGCATTTTTATTGTTCCACAAAATAGATCTTTAAAAAATGGCACTTGGATGGGAAATCTATAGAACAAATAAACATTTGTGTCATATTTTGGGGTGTTTTTTTTGGAGATACAGGGACATTTTGGTCCAGTATGGAGACCTTTGACAGGCCCCACAAGTCTGCACCATATTTTGGCACTGGTGCAACTTTTGCCTTGTAGATCTTTAAAATAGAGACCAGAGTGCTGGGATAGTTATAACTGAATGATTTAGTTAACATTTTAGAACTTGCTGTGGCCTTAATTAGACTTCATTTGAAGTGATTAATCCAAGGCCCTGTAAAAAACACCTAAGTTATAAGAAAGTGTTTATTTGTTCTATAGGCTCCCGATCCAAATGCTTGTTATATTTGGTAACATCTTTTTACAGAAACCACAACTTTGGATTCAGTCTTATTAATATTCAGAGATACAGAGGCAATAGGTGCCAAATTCTCAGGTCTACTTGTGAGTAGACCATCAGAACCATGTCATCTGCACACAAAAGGATGTTAAAGTGTCTGTTAAGGATATTTGGCACACAAACATCCATACAGTGAAGGAATAAACATTGACATACATAATATCAGGGTCAAGATCCATCCTTGTTTAAAGCTTTGTAATTGGGTATAGTCTATGTGAAAAAAAACCATCAATTCCAGTATGGACTTTCCAACATGTATTTGTATAGATGACCTTTATTGTATCAGGTGTTAAACCTATTGTATCAGGTGTTAGTCTGATCAGCTTCTTTCATAAGGGGTCTCAGTTTATGGAATCATATGCCACATTAAGATCTATGAAAGATGTAAGCAGGTGTTTACCATATGTTGAATATTTAATAATAAGATTATATGAATAAGAGGAATGGGGCAATTATCTAGAGTGTCAATTTTGAAACCAGCCTGTTCTTCTACTAATATGTTCCTCTCAATCACCCAATTTTATTTTACTCAAAATATGTTTCACATACATCTTAGCTGTTATATCAAGAATGCTTATATTCTGTAATTTTTAGGGTCTTCATTATCTTTTTTGTATATTAAAATTATGATGGAGAGTTCCCATACTGTTAGAATATAACTTGAGTAGTCCATGATAGTAAACAGCTCTTCCGGCAGTGAAGCCCAGTGTTCAATGTATGTCCTAAAAAGTCCTGGGGGTAGGAAGTCTTTACCATGTACTAGGTTTCTTGTGACTACTTTTTGGTTTTCAGTGATTGAATAAGGTGTTTAATTTCCATTACTGACACTGGTGCCAAGGGGGAAAGTTAAACCATTTCAGCCTCCAGGGTTGCCTTATTTCAAGTTAGTGAGTAGCATATTATTGTATGGTATGAAAAGTTTTAAATCAGAATTGCCATAAAAGTTGATATGTATGTATGTATGTATGTATGTATGTATGTATGTATGTACTGGATATTCCTCACCTGACAAAATAATGCACATTATTTGAATGTCAAAATGTATTGCCATAGGCAGAAAACAGTTTGGACATCTTGCAATAGTAAGTTCTAGTACACAGAATAAAGTGAAGATATTCAGAGTCTTTTTCGCATTACAGTTTTTCTATATACTTGGGCTGTTTTCAGTCGGGTAGCAAAACTCCACATGAATTGCACTTATAAGTTAATGGACTGGAATTATAAATTAAAATAAGGATATAATTCTCTTCAGTGTTACTTTGCTTGAAAGCAGTGCTGCTTTTGTGCTTCTACATACATGACATGACAAAATGTAGGAGATAACCAGGCTGAACCCGAGGGAGGGATCAATCATGTCATCAGCCTCAAATCCTTCATGGCATCAAGAGATATGCAGTAAGTCCAGCCCACCTTGAATCTTGTTGATTCTTATCTACAATTTGCCTTGATCATTACTAGTTCAGATTTCTGTAGAGAGCATTAGCATGCAATAAACCTGTAGTTATTTGAACTGCCTTGCTTCCTGATTTATTGTGCCTGACCATAAAAGCTGTCTGAAAAGTTTGAAAAAAAAGTTAGTGAACTCTGGAGGATGATTGCCCTCCAGCATGCAGGTTTTTCATGCTTTAGTCCAAAATCCAGAGGTTGTGCTTTCACTTGTGCAAGAAGAGTGTACTCACAGGTATGCAAATTGTTTTACAAAAGTAATGATTTCCACATTCATCTCATATTTTCACAATTGCTTTATGTTTGTTCATGTATTCAGTTTCTATTATGGGGAAGATTATATATATATACCATGAAAACTCTGCAGAGGAATCAAGGTTGTTTTAAAAGGTGCATTTGAGTTATTTATGATGCATCATTGAATGTGCAACCTGACCCCATAGTGCATTAGAGGTAACACCACACAGGGAAATAAGGAGAAAGCATTTTAAATCTGCAATGGCTCATTTATGCATAGAATGAGTGCTATTCAACCAATAGAGTGGCAAATGTAGATGTGTACATGAATTAATGATATACTGAAGCAAGTACAGTGAATGCACTTATAAACAAGTCTGCATCTTCCATGAAATAGGGAAATAATTTACTAGTTCCTTCCTAGGAAATGTCTAGGGTGAGGCAAGAGTAGCCTGAAAAGCTACAAGGAGATATCAACATACGGATCCCTGTAGGAGACAGAGAGTGAGAGAGAACCAAAATTATACAGTTGCTTAGTTTCTCTCTAGGGGTACTTATGATCTGTTTCTGAAGTTCCAATGGCTGGTCCCCTCCAGGATCACATGACTGTATTTCAGGCACTTGACAACCAGCCATATTGACAGCCATTTGCATTATCCTGAAGTTATGTGACCATGATTTGCGATGTTTTTGTTGACAACTGGCATCTACTTTCAGTTTTCAGCAAACCTAGTGGAGAACTGGTTTACTTAACAATTGCTTTGGTCGCTTAATAACTGCTGCACGATGGGTCATAAAATTGGTTCAGTCATGTGTGTGACTTGCTTCACAATTGTCATGATTTATGGTTGTAATGGCAGGTCATAAATTGAGGACTACCTGTACAACCCATGTCAAAACCAGAAATTAAATAAATTATACCTGCATCAATTAGCATTTGCGGAACCAAGAAGCCACGTAAGAAATATATGTATATATTTAAGAAATTCTCACAAATTTTTACCTGATGGGCAGTAGCACTTGAAGCCATTTACACTATCTTCACAAATAGCACCATTCCTGCACGGCCCATCACCACATTGCTCTGCAGTCCTGTTACATGTTTCACCTGAATGTATACATGCAGAAAGAATAATTAATCATAAAAACATCAAAGGAAAATATCTGTAATAATACACTGTTATTTGAACAGTCTCAAAGATTGGCCTATCCAGATTATATAAGGGTGTCTCTTTCTAAAGAGAATAATATTATAATATTATATTAAAAATCCTTTTTTAAAAAAAATGTTATAAAGTTTGATGTAATTGCTGTTTTTGTTTCCAACCAGCTTGATTAACAAGTTGAGGGTGTTAGTACAGTATATGTTATCTATACATAACAATATGACTCTTAATATATTGTTAGTAACCTTTACTGCTATAAACACCCCCACATATGTAGCTTTATCTCGTGTATTTGTGGGAAGGTGTAAATAGAGATGTGTGAAAGCTAGTAAGTGTGAAGCCCCCTCAAAGCAAGTTACAAAGGGGCAGAAAAGTTTGTTCTAACTGAACTGATAATATAGAAATTCACAATTTCTAAGAAAACATTACAAGGTATGGTTCTCACATACATATAAAAATACACAAGTTGGTTCCTGAAACAGCAGCTGGTCCTTTATCAACTGGATGAAGCAGTGGCATTCAGGTGGAAAAGCACAGGAGGTAAGGCTGGTCAAAATTTTATGGACTGATCAAGCCTTTTGGAAAATTATACTGATTAATCTGAATTCTTCTGGAACTCAAACCTAGTTTGGGAAGCAAGGTGGATAGATATTCATGGTTCTATGAATATATGAGTGAATGGAGCACTGGAAGGTATCATAAAAAAATTGCTTAGTGTGAAGTGGTCAAACATTTAGGTATTGACACATCTGTTGCCAGAGCAGAAGCAGTCCCCAAATCCCAAGAATTGCAGACATTCTTAGTTTTTTATTTATGTATCACCTGGAACATTATTTTTAAATGGTGAAAAAATCCTTGGAAATAATAAAAATATACGGTAAAACAAAATGCATAATCAGTTTTGAGAGCCCATGCCATATTGCATAATACTTATTTTACTATACATCTCCTTCTTCTTCTTCTTTCCTATAGAATTTGTATAACATGGAGTTCAACCTTGAAACACAGAAGTGGGTCTTGATATGCACCACATAAATAGACAACCCTATGAACTACACTGGGAACTACATTTATCTTGAAGGGTCAACCTTATGACTGCATTGGATGGTTTGGAAAGATTGCAAGAATGATGGGGGAGGAGATGAAATGAGATGAGATGCAACGTTTAAATGTTAAGTATGTTAAATCTCTTGGGTTGTTGGCACACCTACTTATACTTATATTTAATTTCCAAACAAAAAGTAGTTGAGAAGATTGAAATAATAATGGAGCAACATCATTGCCAGAGACTTCCATTCCCCTCAAAGAGAGGGTGAATTTATGGTGCCCTTTGTGCTATCATATGAATATGATTTTGAGTAACAAAGGCAAATTTTTTCTCTGATTCGGAATGTTAGATAACTGAGAAGCTGTAATCAGAAAGCTGAAAATTGTGGGATATCCATCATAGTTTATTTGTAGATAGAATTAGAAGGTACTCTGATCTTCTGTTTATATTTTTATATTTTGAATATAATTTTTATTAAATTGTTCCACAAGTAAAAGATAAAAATGAAAAAATACAAAAGATTAAAAAAAGAAAAGATACAGAAAAAGTGCAGAAAATAAGGAAAGAAAAATATATTTAAAAAAGTAATTTCAGATCTTCTTTACAGCATTATAAACAAACTTAGTATCATTCCACTCATTTTAAGATTATATTACATAGTTGCTTCTTCCCATCTTCAACCCTTTTCAATTGACAAATCCAGAAGCCATTAATTCATTTCTGTCCGTTTTCAGCAGAAAGTCCATAAAGGGTTTCCAATGTTTTATGAAAGCACCAATTATCTTATCATTGATCAAACAAGTCAATTTTATATCCTTTTCTCTCATGCCTTTTTCTACTATTCTTAATCTTTAGTTCAGTGTAAAAATGTTTCTTAATACATTTCTTAACTTTTCATAACTTGTGTTAATTCTATACAACTTGTCCATTTCCACATCTATGTCTTCTTTCTCCCATTGTAAAAAAAAAAAAATAGGGCTTCAACAACCCTCTTTTTACTGTTTTCACTGTTATGTAGCTGCTCTTAGGCTCAGGTAAAATTGTTAAATTTAAATTTTAAATCCAATAGTGTCCTGGGAGCCCTGATGGTACAGTGATTAGAATTCAGTATTGTAGGCAAACTCTGCTCACAGCCTGGAGTTCTATCCTGATGGGCACAGCCTTCCATCCTTCTGAAATTGGTTAAATGAGGACCCAGATTGTTGGGGGCAATATGGTGACATTTGTAAACCACCCAGATAATGCTATAAAGCACTAAGGGATGGGAAATAAGTGCTATCGCTATTATTAGTATCATAGTGTCTAAATCTTTTTCTATCTCTTAGCTTACTGTTTCTATTTCATTCATTTGTATTGTAAATTCTTCAAACATTTTTACTCATCTTCTCACCCATATTTGCAGATTTTCTTCTTTTAAATCTCTTAACAGATTAAATCACTTATACTGCCACTGAAAATGCAGAATTCTTTTCAAATTTTTCCAATTTTTGAAATAATCCCTAATTGACAGTCCTTTTGGCTTCTCTGTCACTACTTTCCTAATATAAGCCATTTCTCTCCTGTAAACAATACCATTTTAAATCTAAATTAGAATACATAGTTCCATTGTATCCAACCAATAATCTTTATTATTTACTCTTCTAACTCATGCATTAATCTAGGAATCATGGGATCAAACTTAATTTTATGAACTTTGGACCCTATTTTCATCAAACCATAACATTTCAACTGGCAAAGTAAATTCTAATCTACTTGCACATTCACATACATTTAAACACAGAGATAGAATTTATATAGAACTAGCTGTACCCAGCCACGCGTTGCTGTGGCTCAGTCTGGTAAAAGCGTGTGTTGCTTTTATGTCCAACAGATGGCGCTGTTTTTAAAAAAGCATGTTTTTACCTGTCACAGGTGTGACATCTATATAATATAGGTATATAAAAACAGGCGCATATTTGAATGCAACGTTGTGTCAAAATTTCAAAGCAATCGGTGAAGAACTTTCGAAGATTTAAGATTTTGAACAAATGAACATTTACATTTTTATTTATATAGATTTATTTATATAGAAGTTGCCTTAAGTCCCTGGGTAACTTAAGTCCCTATTGGTTTTACAACTCAATATCTTAGCTTCCCCTCTGTAGCACTCATATACATTAATATTATTGTTGTCTGCATCGGTGCATTTTTAGTTAATCACCTAGCTATCAGTCATCCTTCATTAGCTGAATCAGTATCAGGTAATATTAGCTGCTTATCTAGCTGTCCATCCATCATTAGAAAGAAAATATAAATTGTATTACTAGTTCTAATTTGAAAAATGAGCAGGGGAGGGCGTGGAAAGAAAACCTTTCATTTTTCCCCCCAGCAAGATTGTTTATGAGGCTAAATTATTCATATGAGAAAGTCTATGATAATTATATGCTACAGACTCATTTGGATCATCAAACATAACTGTAGTAAATGTTTCCTAAAATTTATAGCGTTTCAAATATTTATGCTATAAACCCAGATTTCCTAAGTCAGTTGTGTATGCATCTGAATATCCACTTCTCATTTTCTTATGTTTGTGCATTTGACCATATGGTGTTTATTTCAACTCAGTTCTAAACATACAAGTCCATTCCTAATCATGATAATGCCAAAATGATAAAACTTATGTGGTGTCATCCTGTCACAACTCTGCCATTTTATACTAGTATTGCACTGTTGCACAAATATTTCAGAAGTGGAGCTTGCATGATGATATTGTGATATCTGTTTCACTAGTTACATCATACCCACTCTTCCTATGGACACCTTTGATACAAAAAGTACCATTTTTAAGCATGAAATTTAACCTTGAAACCAATTCTGATGTTCGTTTTTACATTTGGGTAAAAAAAAATTTTTAAGCTCTGGACCAAAAAAATCCCTGATCCCGACATCATGAATTTCCTTCCCTGGAAACCAAAACGGCTCAATTTTTAAAAACTACAAAAAGTACCATTTTTAAGCATGAAATTTAACCTTGAAACCCATTCTGATGTCCGTTTTTTCATTTGGGTCAAAAAAAAAATTTCAGCTATGGAGCACAAAAATCCCTGATCCCGACATCATTAATTTCCTTCCGTGGACACAACAGCTCAATTTTTAAAAACTATAAAAAGCACCATTTTTAAGTATGAAGTTTAACCCTGAATCCCATTCTAACGTCCGTTTTTACATTTGGGTCAAAAAAAATATTCAGTTCGGGAGCACAAATATCCTGACACCAAATATCCCTGACACCAATTTCCTTCCCCGGATACCAAAACGGCTCAATTTTTAAAAACTACAAAAAGAACCATTTTTAAGCATGAAATTTAACCTTGAAACCCATTCTGATGTCCGTTTTTACATTTGGGTCAAAAAAAAATTTCAGCTCCGGAGCACAAATATCCCTGACACCAAATATCGCTGACACCAATTTCCTTCCCCGCACACCAAAACGGCTCAATTTTTAAAAACTACAAAAAGTACCATTTTTAAGCATGAAATTTAACCTTGAAACCCATTCTGATGTCCGTTTTTACATTTGGGTTAAATAAAAATTTCAGCTCCGGAGCACAAAAATCCCTGACCC
>NW_015387456.1:5403-6808 GCF_001527695.2 Protobothrops mucrosquamatus | reverse complement strand
ATTTATAAAAGCTACAAAAATTACCATTTTTAAGCATGAAATTTAACCCCAAAACCAATTCTGATGTCCGTTTTTACATTTGGGTCAAAAAAAATTTTTCAGCTCTTGACCACAAAAATCCCTGACCCCGGCATCATGAATTTCCTTCCCTGGACACCAAAACAGCTCAATTTTTAAAAACTACAAAAAGCACCATTTTAAAGTATGAAATTTAACCTCGAATCCCATTCTGATGTCCGTTTTTACATTTGGGTTAAAAAAAAAATTCACCTCTGGAGCACAAAGATCCCTGATCCCGACATCATTAATTTCCTTCCGTCGACACCACAACGGCTCAATTTTTAAAAACTATAAATAGCACCATTTTTAAGCATGAAATTTAACCCTGAATCCCATTCTAATGTCCGTTTTTACATTTGGGTCAAAAAAAATATTCAGTTCCAGAGCACAAATATCCCTGACCCCGGCATCATGAATTTCGTTCCCCGGACACCAAAATGGCTCAATTTATAAAAACTAAAAAATTACCATTTTTAAGCATGAAATTTAACCCCGAAACACATTCTGATGTCCGTTTTTACATTTGGGTCAAATAATATTTCAGTTCCGGATCACAAATATCCCTGACACCAATTATCCCTGACACCAATTTCCTTCCCCGGATACCAAAATGGCTAAATTTTTAAAAACTACAAAAATTACCATTTTTAAGCATGAAATTTAACCCCGAATCCCATTCTGATGTCCGTTTTTACATTTGGATCAAAAAAAAATTATAGGTCCGGAGCACAAAAATTCCTGACCCCGGCATCATGAATTTCCTTCCCCGGACACCAAAATGGCTCAATTTTTAAAAACTACAAAAAGCACCATTTTTAAGCATGAAATTTAACGCCGAATCCCATTCTGATTTCCGTTTTTACATTTGGGTTAAAAAAAATTTCAGCTCCGGAGCACAAAGAAACCTGATCCCGACATCATGAATTTCCTTCCGTGGACACCACAACAGCTCAATTTTTAAAAACTACAAAAATTACCATTTTTAAGCATGAAATTTAACCCCGAATCCCATTCTGATGTCCGTTTTTAAATTTGGGTCAAAAAAAAATTTCACTTCCGGAGCAAAAATATCCCTGACACCAAATATCCCTGACACCAATTTCCTTCCCCGGATACCAAAACGGCTTAATTTATAAAAGCTACAAAAAGTACCATTTTTAAGCATGAAATTTAACCCCGAAACACATTCTGATGTCCGTTTTTACATTTGGGTTAAAAAAAAATTTCACCTCTGGAGCACAAAGATCCCTGATCCCGACATCATTGATTTCCTTCCGTGGACACCACAACGGCTCAATTTTTAAAAACTATAAATAGCACCATTTTTAAGCATGAAATTTAACCC
>NW_015387456.1:0-1086 GCF_001527695.2 Protobothrops mucrosquamatus | reverse complement strand
ACACCAAAATGGCTTAATTTATAAAAGCTACAAAAAGTACCATTTTTAAGCATGAAATTTAACCCCGAAACACATTCTGATGTCCGTTTTTACATTTGGGTCAAAAATAAATTTTCAGCTCCGGAGCACAAAAATCCCTGACCCCGGCATCAGGAATTTACTTCCCCGAACACCAAAATGGCTCAATTTATAAAAGCTATAAAAAGCACCATTTTTAAGCATGAAATTTAACCCCGAATCCCATTCTGATGTCCGTTTTTACATTTGGGTTACAAAAAAAATTCAGCTCCGGAGCACAAAGGTCCCTGATCCCGACATCATGAATTTCCTTCCCCGGATACCAAAATGGCTCAATTTTTAAAAACTACAAAAATTACCATTTTTAAGCATGAAATTTAACCCCGAATCCCATTCTGATGTCCGTTTTTACATTTGGGTCAAAAAAAATATTCAGTTCCGGAGCACAAATATCCCTGACACCAAATATCCCTGACACCAATTTCCTTCCCCGGACACCAAAATGGCTTAATTGATAAAAGCTACAAAAAGTACCATTTTTAAGCTTGAAATTTAACCCCGAATCCCATTCTGATGTCCGTTTTTACATTTGGGTCAAAAAAAAAATTTCAGCTCCGGAGCACAAAGATCCTTGACCCCGGCATCAGGAATTTCCTTCCCCGGACACCAAAATGGCTCAATTTATAAAAGCTACAAAAAGTACCATTTTTAAGCATGAAATTTAACCCCGAAACACATTCTGATGTCCGTTTTTACATTTGGGTCAAAAAAAAGTTTTCAGCTCTTGACCACAAAAATCCCTGACCCCGGCATCAGGAATTTACTTCCCCGAACACCAAAATGGCTCAATTTAAAAAAGCTATAAAAAGTACCATTTTTAAGCATGAAATTTAACCCCGAATCCCATTCTGCTGTCCGTTTTTACATTTGGGTCAAAAAAAAAATTTCAGCTTTTGACCACAAAAATCCCTGACCCCGGCATCATGAATTTCCTTCACTGGAAACCAAAACGGCTCAATTTTTAAAAACTATAAAAAGCACCATTTTTAAGCATGAAATTTAACCCTG
>NW_015387455.1:150426-164070 GCF_001527695.2 Protobothrops mucrosquamatus | reverse complement strand
CAATGGGCAATTTCCCCACCAACCCCCTGCCTCAGTTGGTTGACTTGACATTAGTTAACTTATTAGTTGTAATTTTTATAGTATTTATATTTGCAATCTGCTATACATGGGGCTGCTTTGGAAGACCATCCAGAAGTTAGATCTGATTCAGAATGTGGCAGTGCTAGTAGTAAAATAGGCTCTACTTGTGCCCATGTGTCGCTGCTGCTATTCAAGTTCCATTGGCTATCAGTTGGCTTTAAGGTGGTAGTTAATCTTTATAACTCTTCTATATGTGGGCAAAGTGGGTGTGCATCAGGTCTCTCCTATTAAATGTTATCATCTTAGGACTTAGGAAGTGTGCTATTCCACCCTATGGAACAGCATCTCTCCAGAAATTCTGATGGTGCCCATTCTTCTGGGATTCTGAAAAGCACTTACAACTTGGTTTTGTTCCTTAGTGTAAAGTAAATATGTTGGGAGAGGGAGGGTTGCCTCATGCTTTATAGTATCAATTTTAGACTGTTTCTAATTTTAACTTTGCATTAGATTTTGTAAACCACTCAGAATCTGTTGGTGTAGGTTCAATTAAATATAGTGGAATATAATATATACCTACCTTGTATAAAATAGTTTACTCGAATGAACTACTTTTTATTACTAATCATGTAACTACTATTCAATGTTGGCAATTTAGCTGCTTAACAATCAAGTAGATGAATTACTTTGGAATACTTAACATGGCATATGTTTCTTTATACAATTTATCAATTGCTTCAATTCCAATGGACTCTAGGTGGTTTATAGATATTAATCATACATAACAGTCATAAATACAGCAAATTACATTTGATCATTAAAATTGAGTGAGAGCTTCTTCATACTTAAAATATGAACTTCCACAATTGCTCATCACAGTTATTTATTTAAATAATGTATTAATCACTTATATACCGTATTTATACTTTGTTTTTTTACTTTGCATTTATTTATTTATAGATTATTATATGAGTATTGTGAACTGCACTGCCAATCCTTGTTTTTTTTCTTTTTAATGAAAATGTTGGTGTTCCTTTTTTGGCAAACCTAGATTATAATTAACTACTAGACTCTTGTTAAATATTTATGCAAGTTCATTTAGGATTAAGAAGCCTCACTAAATTTAATGGAAATTATTTCAGTTTCAACTTCATCAATTACTATATTCTAAATGGGTATTTTCTTTTTCTATCTCAGAGAATTAAGAATTTCACTATGATAAAAATAAACAGCCTTAATAATAAAATTTAAGTGGGCAGTAAACAGATGTAGATTTTATAGATGGCTTACTGAATATTAGCAATGGTTACTTTCATACTTTATAGAAAATAAAATGAAAACTTAAACCATTACCAATTATTTTTTATGGTCTCATGTTTCTCATCTGCAAAATGTGAGAATCATTTGTCTATAATGAGTTTTTCATTCAATGAAACACAAGATGTAATCACGATGTAAAAAAGATGTTGAGACTCTAGAAAGAGTACAGAGAAGAGCAACAAAGATGATTAAGGGACTGGAGACTAAAACATAAGGAATGGTTGCTGGAATTGGGCATGTCTAGTTTAATGAAGAGAAGGATGAGGGGGGACATGATAGCAGTGTTCCAATATCTCAGGGGCTGCCACAAAGAAGAGGGAGTCAAGCTATTCTCCAAAGCGCCTGAAGGCAGGACAAGAAGCAATGGGTGGAAACTGATCAAGGAGAGAAGCAACTTAGAACTAAGGAGAAACCTCCTGACAGTTAGAACAATTAACCAATGGAACAACCTGCCACCAGAAGCGGTGAATGCTCCAACACTGGAAGTTTTAAGAAGAGGCTGGACAGCCATTTTCCTGAAATGGTATAGGGTTCCTGCCTGAGCAGGGGGTTGGACTAGATGACTTCCAAGGTCCCTTCCAACTTTATTGTTGTTGTTGTTGTTGTTGTTGTTATTATTATTATTATTATTATTATTATTATTATTATTATTATTATTATTATTATTATTATTATTATTATTTCATAAGGTGCAGTCGTCTGAACCAGTTTCTCAGCCATCTTTGTGGTAATGGTGTCCCATTTTTTTTTAATATTGAGAAAAATGAAAATAAAAATCCAATGACTCAAAAGAACAAGAGGGAGGAAGAAAGAGGCCATCACAATTAAATGCATTTTGTTGCTAGCCTTCCATTTCTGTGTCGAAAGTCCAGAAGCAAATGTTAACATAGTCCCTTCCAGATTTCAGGCAAAACACAGAAACGGGGGTTATTAGAAAGATGGGCTGTGGTAACTTATAATGTACACTGCAAATAAGAACTGGTAATGGTCTAAGAGTTACGTGTTTGAATTCCTTATTTATGGAAAATCAGATTTGTAGAATATAAATATAATTTAGGAAATGCGATTGGTTAATGAACTCATTGCCCTCTTATTTGCACGGGTCTGATTCAATGAGTTAAAAGTCCTTTTTGTCCAAACAGAAAAAAATAACGCACAACACAAAAAAAACAATGGAGCAACAAATACTTTAATGACCTTCATATACATGGAAGCTAGATTCCGAGAAAATCCCCAGTGCAGGCGCAGTGCGATCTAATACTACTACTGGAACTCAAATGTTTTGTAAATAAAGTCTTTTTTTGAGCAGAACTCGGCTCCTTGGTGAACTTGATTCTCTGGTCTTCGAGGCAGTAAAAGGGAAGTAGTTTACCACTGTCCCTTTCCACAAGGAATTGTCCGAACTTTTCCGTCGAGTCTCCGGCCCTGCCTAAATAAAACCCAGCTTCCGAGCCCATTCAGCTTCAGCCAGGGATTGTCCCCAGCTGAGACCCAGCGTAGGAAAAAAAAAAACCGCTCTAAAATCAGCTCGTTTAGTGTTTACAAACTTTACAATGTTTACGTTGAGAGGCTTGTATTTTGAGCCTTCCCGTGTGACGTCATCACGTTTGTGAACTCATGGTACGTGCCGACGTTACGCCACGGCATCGGCGTGCTTTGCGTGCTGTTCGCTCACTCGCTCGCCCGCTCGTTCTCCCTCCCCCCCCTCCCCCATGCAGCTTTGAGCAGGCAGGCGGCAGTGGCGGCTCAGGGGCAGCCCGGGGCCTAGTGGAAGGGGCCGGGCTGGCGCGGGAAGAAGGGGTCGCGCCGCCATGGAGGGGATGGACGTGGATCTGGACGCTGAGTTGATGCAGAAGTTCAGCTGTCTGGGAACCACCGACAAGGACGTCCTCATTGGCGAATTTCAGCGGCTCCTTGGCTTTCAGCTCAGCCCGGCTGGCTGCGCCTTCTTCCTGGACATGACGAACTGGTACACCGCTGGGAGGAATGGGACGGGATGGGACCAGCGGCGGGTAGTTGGAGAAGTGGGGAGGGGGGGATTGCCCCGTTGGGCTTTCTCGGGAGGGCTGAGTGGAGAGGTGGGAAACTCACTTTGCCAGGCCCAGCTTGTTCTTCGGAACCGCTCGCCCCGACTAGGGAAGTTATCCCGCTAGTGGAGCGCGGTCGAGGATTTGTCCACGGACATACTACCCCTGTGGGTGAGGAGTAATGTCAGGTGGATCAGCCCTGTCAGATGTAAACAAGCCTGAATGTGACGCTTCTTCACTTGCAGGACAAGTCATACAGGTGCAGTCACCTTATCTCTGTACAAGGCGTCGTGTGAGGCCTTCTTCCTATACGGTCAGGCTTCCTATAGGGTTAAAATCCCGGTTTTTGCTCTACCTGTCTGTCCTTTGTAACTGGTTCCATCACATTGCGGGTTTGTTTTTTTCCCCATGGTCTCTGTTATTTAACCCAAAGACACATTCTTCAGCGTTTTGAATTTTTTTTAAAAAAAATCTGTTCAGGCTTTAAAGGCATTTTGAATGCGATATAATAATATAACAAGCTGTTCTGTGTGCCCCTTCCTCTAATGTGGCCTACTTCTTTTCCTTTAAATGTGAAGTTAGTCGTATTTTGATTTCTTCTGCGTATGGCATTTTTGTGTATGTTTTTACTTTCCCTTTATTGCCCCCAGCAGTATGGTGAGTCATTGAAGAAGTGAAGCTTGCACCCTGATTCAAAGCTTTTTGTTTGTTTGTCAGTGAACTTGTCCTGTTGCTATTTGGGATAAACAAAATTGTCTACAATTTGGGCTGATTATATCTGTGCAAGCCATATTTCTCCAAACTTTTATACAGTTTCAATCACCGTCTGTTTATTACAGAAGTTCTAGTCCACAGATTTGTAAACAGAAATTTTAAGCTATGCATGCTGTCTGTGAATGGAGGTGGTACAAAGTTAAGGCATGTTTTCAGCGTATGAGCTTTCACTTTTTGATCAAATTTCTATTGTCTCTCATATGTTTTTTGACTTTTATACAAATCACATATCTACAAACTACTACAATCAGCGATTGATTGATTTTGTTCCATCAGGTTTTATTGACTCTTAGAAATCACATACTGTAGATAGTTTCCAGAACAATCTGTCCCCAACCTGGTCTTTCAAGTGTTACATCAGTATAGATTGGAAAAAAAATTGTACTGGCATATTGAGCACAATATTTGGTGTCAAGTAATGATCTTGATTAATCTCAAAAAGCTTCCAAACTTGGATGTTAAAACCTTAGTATTGTAATGGGAGTCTGCCAGGAGATCCTAGGGCTCTTTACTAGAATGGGAAATTGGAACGAATATACCACTTGAAACGATAAACAAGTTTCATATTCTTATTGAAAAAACTACTTGCATGTAATGTTGTAACCTCTGGCAGTTGAGTACATGTCAAGCAAGTCTTCCCTTTATTTCATAAAGACTTAGCGCTCAAGCAGCATAATGAAATAAGTAGATAAAAATTGTTTGGACTCAGTTCAAGCTTCCTTAGGAATAGTTCAATTTGAAATTAAGGAGACTTATTTGTAAAGCAACATTATTACAACTGGGCTGTAAAAAGGGTTTTGAATCTGTTTAATAGCAGTTCCTTAGCGAATTTTATTATATAGTTAGTTTGGTGCTGATAATAAATATACTGGTTATGGTATGGTTAAACTGAAATTTGAGTTTATTTCTGTTATTTCTGATATATGGCAGAAATGTTAGCATAACTGGAATGTACCATTTAAAACTACAGATTAGAACTCACATGTCTGCCTGGTCTTCTTTTAAAAGAGGATTTCTACATATGAAAAGGGAGAAATTATACTAGAAATGTTTAATCTTAATATTTAAGCTACATTGTCATGTGACATCTCCTCAACTTGCACTCTTAATAGTACATTCCAGAAAGAAGGACACCATGTCATCTGTGTGATAGCCTTGTGCAAGATTATCTAATACACTTTTGAGCCAAACAGAGTGTTGAATCTAGATTTCACAAGGCCTTGTTGACCCACATAGTTCAAAAATCAGAATCCAATAAACAAATGTCATAATACTGGGGATCTCCGTAGATCTATTGTACCAATATGTGGTAAATAGAGATTTGTTGCAGCATAATGCATGATGTCCTTCAAACTCTGTTTCAGTATTTAAGCATGGATTCTATACTGGTATTCTGGTAATTACTGGACTCTGGTAATATGTGACTACTGATATATTGCAAAAATTCTGGTGACAGAATAATTGTTCTGTGAAGAAAAGTCTTCAATATTTTGACTATATTTTAAATGAATCAGATGCCTTTGTATGCATTAATAATGCAGCTAGGGAGAGTAATGCACCCACAGAGGAGATATCAAAGTTTGTGGACTTTTTATTTATTTAAACAATATAGCATAATATTCTCATGTACATTTCATTCCCAAGTTTGTATTTATTCTTCCATTTCTATCAGTTCCCATCCCCCCCCCAGTGTTTGGGGAGATATTAAAATATTTAATCAGTGAAGAGAAGCATCCAATGTTGATATTTCTCTTACCAAATTTTGAACACATTTAACAGATGTTTGAATATGTCCCAAAAAATTCTGTTCTTAGAGAAGCAATGGTGCATTATGCCATATAAGGCTCAAGTGGACCTTTTAAATCAGGGGTGTCAAACTGCCGGCCCGCGGGCCGGATGTGTCATGTGAAAGCCACGCCTACCCCATTGCCGGCAATGGCAAAACCGGCCCCATACGTTGTGCGACATCACATGACATCGCGAGTTTGACATGCCTGTTTTAAATAAATGATCATAGTATATAAGAGTGAATGAACATGGCTTCCGTGTTGACTTCTGCATTTTACAAGTGGCATACTTTCCTTCTCACTATGTTTATTATCATCTGTTCCTGGAGTTCTTTAGTTGAAGGTATAATTAGTTGATAAAAATAGAGATGTCAAAGCTTAGCTCTAATATTGTAACATATGTTTAAGTCCATGATCAGATATGTTAACAACTGTCCTGTTTAGCAACCTTTCAATTTCAAGTAAAATATATCGAAAAATATACTTTACAATATCCAGGAGTACTCACAGAATTTCTGTACTCTTTCCTCAGTCTTGAATAAGTATATCCTGGAATTGTGATAATATGAGTGAATTAATTGTAGAAGAGATACTTCCATTCAGAATAGAGTTTTAATAGTTTTTCTGCTAATTAGATTCCAGAACTCGTCAGAAATTTCAGAAGAAACTTAAGACGCCATAAAAGACTGGGAAGAGACAGAACATTTTTATTTTGTTCTTAAAATCTTCCTAAATTGTTTAGCTTATCAGCATAAACTTTGTGTTCAGAGGATTATGTCCAGAGATAAGCAGAAAGACAACCACCTTAACTTAGGTAAAACTGATTGATATGCTGTCATAAAATCCATTTTTAATTCAACTAAGAACACTTTCTTATTTTAAATGGTTATACCTTCATTTGTATACATTTTTCCATGATAAAATTTAGATTTGAAATGCATAAGAGTGTAAATATATAAAAAATTCTTTCTATACAGTTGTATAACAGTGTATTAGTATAATAGCCACCTGGAGCATCTGTCCAATCTTGGTGATGGCAAAAATGTAAAAATAATTAAATATAAGTTTTGATGGGACAACTTAAAATGTTCGGCATTAGGAAAGTATACTTAATCTAGCTGTATAAAAGAATGCTCACACATATAATAGAGGGGCTTGAGCCTGCTACTCTTCTTAAATAGAAGCAACTCTGGAACTGCTATTTGGAAGGATGATATTCCTTTCTTGTGAGGAGACTTGCAGAGTGCCTTTATTCTACCCTGCTGTCGGTATAGCACAGTGATGGTGAACCTTTTAGAAACTGAGTGCCCAAACTGGAACCCAAAACCCACTTATGCATCGCCGAGTGCCAGGTGGATGTGGCCCATTGGCTGGGTGTGGCCCATTGGGTGGGCGTGGCTGTCATGGTAACGGCAGACTGGGTGGGACTAAGAAGTTCAATCAATCAATTCCAACTTTGCAAGATCTTTTTTTTTTCGCGTGAGAAATTGAAATTGACTGATTGAACCTTTTTTTTTTTTTGCACATGGCGGCGGAGGCCTAAAGCAAAAAGGTTTTATAAAACCCAGCTGAAGGCCTAGGACTGGGGCGACGGCGCGCGTGCCCACAGAGAGGGCTCTGAGTGCCGCCTCTGGCACCCGTGCCATAGGTTTGCCACCACTGGTATAGCAAGCCCTTGCACTAGGAGGGGAAAACAGCTCAGGCTCCTTAACTTCTAAGACTGGCAGCAGACAGACCAGGTTATTGGACAGCACTGCCTCTGCCTGCAGCTGCTCAGGCAGCAATTTGCCCAGTAACTCTGGAACCGATTGCTATCTATTGGTTTCCTTGTCAACTCTGAGCTGGCAATGATACATGGAGATTTACAATGAGACACAGCATCTAGGTTCCAAGTCATTTTAGGTTTACATTTTGAATTGTATTTGAGTATATAAGCCAGTTTTAAAGAGCTCAGTAGTGGCCTAGGGATTAATAAGATTTTTACCATGCAAGTTTCCAGAACTGGTTAATATTAGCCAGACTTCTTTGTTCAGGTGTAGTTACAGCTAAAATATGATAACTAGTCTTAACAGGTAAAATTATTCTAAGTCACAGATCTGGATCAATGACCCCTTCCAAATGGTGATCTTAATTCTTCATAAACAGGAGAGTATCAGGGGAAAAATGTTGAAATGGTAGCCAGTGACCACAGTGGAACGAAGAGTTAGCTAATAGTTCAGCTCTTTGTAATTCAAACCATCTATTTTGAGAGCCTGTTCAGAATAATATAGTGGTCACTAGTATTGAAAGCCACTGAATGATCAAGAAGAATTAGCAGAGCTGTACTCCTTCTTGTCTTCTCCTTACATAGATTACATGAAAGGCAGTGAACAAGTTTTTAGGCAAGAATCACATGTGCACCAAAGTTTTATAGCAATTTTTTTTCAGCATTTTAAGGTTCACAAATAGTTACTACAGTGCAATGTCGTTGTAGTCAGATTCTTCAGGAATGATTGTCCCTTAGAGTAGATGGGCTTTCTTGTAAGAAGAAATTTATTCTGAATCCAGATGCTGATTACAGGTAGTCTTCAAGTTATGACCACAGTTAGAATCAGAATTTTGGTTGTGAAATGGTATGGTCATTAAGTGAGTCATCATATTTGGTTTTAATTGGCTTTTATAGGGGAAATGTTGTGTGTGTTGTTTGTATTGTGTTATTTTAATATGCTGTGAGCCGCCCTGAGTCCCGTGGGGAGAAGGGCGGCATATAAATTATGAAAAATAAATAAATAAATAATAAATAAATATGATTGGATCCAATTTTATGACAATTTTTACCATGGTCCTTAAGTGAATCACAGTGATCATTTAGTGACTTATATGGTAGTTATTTATTAACTCACTGTCATTCCGGGTGGTTTACACAAACTAAACAAATCACATGGTTGTTAAGCTAATCATGCTTCCCCCAATTAACATTGCTTGTTGGAAACTTGCTGGGACAGTTGCAAATTGCAATCATATGACCAGAGGATATGGCAGTCATAAATACAAGGTAGTCGCCAAGCAGTTGAATTGCAATCACATGATCATGGCGGTGGTGCACTGATTCTAGCTTCAAGGACAGATCATAAATAACTTTCCAAACTGTTTTATGAGTGGAGAGTTTGGAGAGGAAGGGATTACAAGAAAGTAAGCAGGCACACAATAGAGGATGCACACTGAAGGGAATGTGGTGGTATGGGGAGAAGTGAAATCAGAAAAGCGTAAGCAGGCACATAATGTGGTGGTCCTGGAGGAGGAGGAGCCACAAGCGTGCAAAGCAAATGGCCCAATGTATTCCCCATTATGTGTCTGTCTACTCTCTTGTAATCCCTTCTTCTTCAATGAATGTAAATACAAACATTAATTTTCTTCTTGTTAATTATCCCAGTAGAGGGGGAAGCAATCAAAAGAATGAGGGAGTGGGGAAAAGGAAAGCACAGTTCCAGTCATGATTACCCGTTTAGGGACTGTTTCGCTGAATGAGAGAGCTGCTGTTCTCAAATGTCATTAAAATTTATGGCAACTTTTTATGATGAGGGAGAAATAAAACATTCAACATATAATATATTCAATTCCAGATATGATGGGCAAGGTAGATAAATCTTCATGCTAGTACTTTGGAGTAAGAGAGAAGGTGACCACTAGATTTGTGTCAGTCCTTTGAGGCAGCCCAGGTCAAGAAACAGATTCTCAAAGTTTGGATTGGAACTACAGTATATTGATAGAAGTTACAGTAACAGATACATGAAAGCTATATTTTCCCTCCTCTCGTGGTCACATGACTGTACTTTGAGTGCTCAGCAACAAGACTGCATTTATGGCCATCTGGAGTGTCCTGCGGTCATGTGACCATATTTTACAACAGTTTTGCCCAAAACTGACACTTCTGATTTTTGGCAAAACCTTGCCCATAGCAAGCCGATGGTTTGCTTAATGATTGCAATGTTTGCTTAATGACCATAGATTCACTTAAGGACTGCGGTGATTTCACAAAAATATCATAAAATCAGGTGACCAACAAAAATATTAAGCAAAATTCGCTTAAATGATTTTGGCAAAAAGGTCATAAAATCTTGGGATCAACTTGTATTATGACTGTCATGAGTTACGACCCTGATAGGCAAGCTTTATTACAATAATAACTCAAGGATTATTCAGTTACTATTTTATGCTGTTGATATTATGATTCTGGAAACTATTTGACTCTGGCATATTTTATAAGTAATTTATATAGAAAGACTTATTCTACTTTAGAAACTTGTATGGAAACATTTGAATTTAATATTATGAAAAAGCTCATGTTATATAGGTAATCCTCACTTAATGACCAAATTATTGAATTGTGTTCAGTAACCAAAATCACAGTGGTGCTGAATAAAGGGAGTTAAACCAATCCCCCAAATTATGACTGTTGCAGCATCCCACAGTCATGTATAGAAGTGTGGGCTGTTGGCAATCCATTTGTGTTTATGATAGGATGCCAAGGTACCCACGATCATGTGATCATCATTTGCAATATTCCTCAGAAAGTCAACAGGGAAGCAGGCAAAGAAGGTCGCAAGCTGTTGTCGCAAGACTCCTCCTGGTTCCTGGGGGATGGCTGAAAATGGTCCATCAGGACCCATTTTGGAATGAATCTTTTTCCGCCAGTCTCTTTGAGAGTGCAAGGACTCTCTGCTAGATCGATTTTGCCTCATAAAGGGTGGAGTCCGTTCACCAAGCAGCCCTTCCGCTCTCAAAAATGCTGGGTGAGAAGTCTATGAGAAAAGCTAAGGAGGATTTTAGCATAGGGTATTTGCCAGCATGGAGTGTTTGGAGCGAAGCTGGCTCCAAGCGCCCCATCCTAAAATCCCATTTAACTTTCGTCATGGACTTTTTCAGCCAGTGCCTTTGACAGTAGAAGTGTTGCCTGTCAGCTTGATTTTGACTGATGCAGGGCAGAGTCCTTCTCTCAAGCAACTTTGTCATTCTCAAAGGTGCTAGTGGGAAAAACCCTTTCTACCCTTCAGAAGAACAGCACATTAATTTTCTAGCCAGAAAGCTAGTGAATACAGTATTTCTAAAGGCTAGAAAGGCCACAGAGTAGATGGGAACCAGTATGCTGGGATGGAGAAAGGATGCTCAGATGCTTGGGATCAGAACTTCCTTTTTCTGGCCCAGCAATGCTGATTCCTTCTACACACAGAGGGGACAGCTTGCAGTTGGCTGGAAAAAGGACTTGTTGAGTTCCAAGCTTCACTTCACATGACCCTTTTTGTGCATGAATGGGAATTGACTCCCCTCTTTTGGCAGGTAGCTCTTTTGTGTTGTTATCTTAGTGACCCATGCAGTCGGTTAGCAACTGCACCTGGGAGGGCTGGGATTGCGGTTATTGAGCAAGGTGGTCATATGGGTGCCTTGTTTAATGACCGCAATGACCAAAATTTCAAGTCCAATTGTGGTCATAAGTCAAGGAATACTTCTATGTATAAGGCCCTTGAAATAGAAAGAAAAATCTCTGTTTCCTCTTTCACAGTTCATAGTTCATTAATTTCATAAACCTCATTTCATAATTATCAGCTCCTTATTTTTCTCTAGAAGTTGTGAAAATGTCTTACAAACAAACTGCTTTGCATGTATTTATGAGATTATAAATATGTTCATAAAGACATCATCTTAAGCATACATCAATAAATTTTTTCCAGGTAGAGACTTTTTTTTTTTAGCAACATTTGCCATTTATATTTGATGGTAAGTATAATTCAGGGAGGAGAAGCATTTCTTCTTAGATTATTATTTCCCAGAATTCAGCATGCTATGATTTAAATATATACCTGGAAGACTTGATAAAATAGACTGCAATTTCGACCTCTGATTTGTTAACTGGTTCTTTAATCATCTCATAACTTAAAACATCTGTGTTTTGCTGTAGCTGTGGTTGGTATTTTGTACAGCTTTGTGGCAAAGAGCACTTGTTCAGTTGAACTTCAGTTAAATATTTGCTTTGTCATCGTGACTCTGCTCATGTTTTTTTCATCCTCCTTGTTGTAATCTGTTATCTCTCCAGGTTGACATCAACTTTTTACTGAACAAATTGTATAATTTAAAATAATAATAATTTTGTTTTTCACTGCAGTTTGGTTTAGGAAAATGCTTAGAAGAAAAGATAGTCTGCTTTTCAATTTGTTTCAGCCTCAGTTACATATTAGCTGGAACAAATACTGAAACCATTCCAAGTGGCAATGCTGGGTGATGAAATATGACACATGGAAGGGAAGAGAATTGGCAATCAGCCTTGATGCATAAATAGCCCTTTCCCCTTTGAAGTATATTTACAAGATTGAAAATAATGACATAGCAAGCTGTGTTTTTTTTCTTTAATTTGAAGGAGCAGTTAAAATGCTTTTCTAATGTACAGTATATTGTGAGCTGTGATTTCTCTATAAATATGCAACTTTCTTAGTATTCATGCAATTTGCATGAATTTTATAATACTTCTGGATTTTGAAGAAAGATGTCCGGGCAAGATGTCATAGAAGTATTCTGAATCATAATCCTGTGGCCTTCATTGTTTTCACTTATCAATTTTGCCTTTTGTCAGAATTGAAGTGATATTTAAATGAAGCAGATTAATTGACTGATTTTAACAGGTATTGCTTCATTCATCTGATTGTAAGTTAGTATAAATCTTACGTTATATATTGATTTATCTATTATCCTCTTAAACCATACAGTAAAGAGAAGCAACAAGCAACTGGTACTGTAAAGCATTTATCGTCACTTAGTAGCTTTTGTCAACACGGATCTATCCCATAGCATTTGACTGAGCCAGCAGTTTAGAATATAATCCTCTCTTTCTCAAAAAAATTCTTGATGCTTTATAGAAGTTTAATGCAGTTTACTGCCTAGATGATTGACTGCTATGGCATCTAATTATATCATTTTGCAACCTAAAATAATATTTTTCATATCATGTTTTAAAAGAGATTAATGACAAGTATAATTCTTGATGGTCTGGTTATATTTATTCACTGTTTGCATTCAGTACAGGGTTTGCTTGTAAAGCTGTAAAAACAGAATAAAAGCAGAGCTAGCCAGTCATCACTTTTAAGAGCTGTAGAAAGAGCCATCTCCTTAACGACTCAAGGTGAAGATTATAGTGCCTTAGTGAGAAGCAGGGATGTGGAAACAATCATCACAATATAATGGAGGGGGGATAATCTCCAGAATTTTGTGGTAAGAGTAGAACTATAGGTAGACTTCACTTACTGACTACCTTATTCAGTGATGGTTTGAACTTACTATGGTGCTGATTTTACAACCAAGGCTCACATTTGTGACTTTTCACCATGTCCCTCTGTCATGTGATTGCCACCAGTACTTGTTGTCTTGTGCATGACCTATTGTTTTTCCTTTTTTTTCCTTCCTTGCAAAGCGGAGAGATTGGAAGCAAAGAGATGTACAAGAGAGTACGCAGGCACACAATGGAGAATGCATTGGATTATTTGCGTAGTGCACTTGCAGCTCCCAGCATGCTCAGAGCTGCCGATGCTACCACCTTCCTTTCAATGTGTATTCCTCATTGTGTGCCTGCTTATTTTTCTGTAAATGGGGTTGGGGTTCAAGCCTAGGAGACCGGTTGGATTTTTCTCTTTTTTCTCTCCCATCTTCCCTTGCACAGCAATGAGATAGCTTAAGCCGGGGGGGGGGGGGGG
>NW_015387455.1:10461-150326 GCF_001527695.2 Protobothrops mucrosquamatus | reverse complement strand
TATATTCTACATCATAACAGAAGTCCTTGAGTTGAGGTATACAGATGATGACTTCATGGACGTGTCCATGCAAGTTCTTGAGCAACAGTACTGAGGAAGATAGCTATTGCGTTCTCATAAGGTGTTCATTCATTTTCTTACAGCATTCCTTGAAAATCTTTCATTTTAAGTGCTTTCAATTCTTCTGTTCCTCAAAATATGTTTCTTTGTGTATTCTTTTATTCATTTATTAGATTTATAGATTATCTTTTGTAGATGACTTCAAGACAACATATATAGTACCTGGTATTTTTATTCATAGCAACAACACAGTGAGGTAGGTTGGGGTGATAAAGAATGACTGTGACCCAATGTTATCTAGTGAGCTTTTATGGCTGGTACAGGATTCCATGGGGATCGATAAGGGAGAGAAGCAGGAGGGCACAGCAGCAACTCTGTGGTGAATGGCCACGGCCTGCTGTAACCGTTGTAATTTTGAAATGGGGTCATAAGTAGCTCTTGGGGAATTGGTCATGATTTTGACCCTTTGTTAAATGGCCTGTCGTACCTCAAGGATTACCTGTATTCATCTTTCTCTTGAGTAACAAAGATCTTTGATTCCTGCTAAATGGGAATTGGACACGTTGTTGCCAAAACAGAATGTTAATGACATTGTACGAGGTTTGATATTGGGTAGGGGAGCAAAGTGTACAATTTGTTTATAAAGAGTGCAGCATTGAATCTTCAATTTGTGACAGACATGGGGAAAGATCAAATCAGTATACTGAATCTTATTTTGAATGGGGTCCTTCCAGTCTCTTTTTATTAAAAAATATAAGAAAGAAAATAAAAATGAATAGAAAAAAAGAAAAAAGAAATCAAACAAAGAGTTAAAAGTCCAAAAGCAAAGAAAGAAAATAGATACATAGCTTCTCATCTTCTTTACAGAAGTTATAAATGCAGTTATAAACTTACCTTTTGCTTTATGGTTATACAGAAATCTTTTATTCCTATAATCTATTGTTTCTAATTATTATAACCACAAATCATATGTTCATTTTTTCTGTTTCATACAAGTCTAAAGAGGTTTCCAGTCTTCAATAAAGGCAGATATTTTCTCTGATCAAAGGAGTCAATTTGGCCATGTCAACAAGTTCCATATTTTTCATTAACCATTCTTCCATTGTGAGTAGTACTGAATCTTTCCATCTTTTCCCTCTTTTATTTTCCTGTCCCTTTAATACTTTAATTTGTAATGGCACTCTGAAATTACAGTCAGCATCAGAATTCACATCTTCATAGTTACAGTCAACATCATAGTTTGGCTCACAAAACTGTTGTTTTGTAAAATCCACCAATTGCCTGTGCTCTTTGATAATACAGAAAAAAATCCCTATGAAAGTCTGGAAGATTTGTTTCATTTGTTTAATTTAATTTCAATTTATTTAAAAATACTTTCACTAAAAAATAACTGTCCCCATATCTTTTCTTAACATCAGCTCCTTGTTAAGCTTCTTGCTAAAAGTTCTTAAATCTTTAAGATCTTTTATCTTTATTGCTTTGTAATCCAAAAAAAATATAACTCACCAACTAGACTCTTATCCTGCTACTCTGAAAATCTCTTTCTCTTTATTTATTAGATTTTTATCCTGCCTTTATTACTTTAAAAATAATTCAAGGCAACAAACATATATCATACTTCTTTCTCCTCCTTTTTTCCCTACAACAACAATCCTTTGAAGTTTATTGGACTGAGAGACAGTAAGTAGTCCAAAGTTACCCTGCCACCTTTTTTTTAGTTGTAAATTAGTTATATCCAAAAGTGATTAAGAAATGAGATATGGCTGAACTTTTTGTTCATATAATTTACACTGTTGCTTGAGCTAGAGCAGGGGTTCCCAACCGGGGGTGCTTGCACCCCGTGGGGCACGAGACGATATTCCAGGGGGTGTGAAAACCTGGGTTTTCAAAATTATAATGTATATGCATAATTTGTTGCCGTTATTTCGAACTTTTGTAAGGGGTGCAAGCATATATCAGAAGTGTTCTAGGGGTGCGGGGTATAGAAAAGGTTGGGAGCCGCTGAGCTAGAGGAATCCCTCAATTCCCAGCTGCTTGACTCATGAGCTGACTGCAAAAACCTCCACTTCTGCAGTTTACTCATGAGGAGCAGCTGTCTGGAGTGCAACTCTGTAATTTCACAGTCTGTCTGGAGAAACATCATCAGGGTGGCCAGGACTCACCCTCTAGTCCCTGTTCTTCACCACAGTGTCATCTAGTTCACCATGATTCACACCAGAAGCTTCATATCATTCCAATTTCTAATCAACAAACAAAATTTATTTCGCAGAAAGAATTAGTACAGTTATAGTAGAACCGTGCTACTAATTTTATTTGACCTTTTTTCCCCAAGAAATTATGAAAGCAGGAAAGATTCCTGATAGTTCCAAAAAACTAACGTATTTAGCTATGTATTTAAGTAAATTTCTTTTCTCTTGAGAACTATGTTTGAGTCATTATATTCTGTGCAACATACTGTGCAGGATATATATTTTGTGTCTTGGAAGCAGCTATCATTTTTGTGAATGCTGGATCGCATTACAGCATACACATTTCCCCCAAATTTTGTAGTATGGATTGATAAATTTTATTTAATCCCATAAAGCGTGTGTTACTATCTTAAATGTTTGCCATGGTGAAAGTAAATGGTGCTGTCTTTCTCCTTTACTTTCTAATCTGCCTTTTGAACTTTTTGCTTGTGTCATGAGAAATTCTGAAAACATTAAAGAGATTAAACAAAGAGAAGTTCAATATAATCTGCTGTATGCAGATAATATAATTTATTTTCTATATGAGGCAAATTCATTTGTCATCTAATTTCACAAATATGTTGAGTTTGATATTCTGCTTGGTTACTTCATTATTTTTCTTCCATTTAATCATGTTCAATTGTGGAGACTGCCTGGGCAAATGCCTGCAGTTTTCTTGGCAAGGCTTTTCAAAACTGGTTTGTCATTGCCTCTTTCCTAGGCTGAAAGAAAGTGACCGGCCCAAGGCCACCCAGCTAGTTTTGTGCCTGAGGCAGGATTAGAACTCACAGTCTTCTGGTTTTTAGTTTGCTGCCTTAACTGCTACATCAAACTGGTTGTGGTTACTTCATAACTTGGAGCAAATCAGAGTTGATCTGGTTTAGTAAACAATGAGCTGTCCAAATTTACAGATAGTACTAAATTATGTGGGTGCTAAAATTAGATGAAATTTGACGCAAATAGCAAACGTACAGATTAAGAGGTGTAAAGTGAGCCACACTGGGACAGAGACACGTCATACCTCCAGTGATGGATTCTGAGTTGCCTATAAGTATACAGGAAATAGATCTTGGGGTCACAGTGAGAATTTAGTAAGAGTGTCAACTCAATGTGTGACAACTATGAAAAAAGCAATTTTTGTGCTAGGATCATTAAAGGTTTTGAAAATAAAACTGCCAGCATTGCAATGCCTTTATGCAAATTTATGATTTATCCACCTCTGGAATACTCTATCTTGTTTATTTACTAACTAGATTTATAGGGCTGCCCATCTCAAACAATGCAACTCTGGGCAGTGTACAACAAAATAAAATAAAATAAAATAAACAATAATAAAATAAACAATAACCTCTCCCAAAGCCCATCAGCCACATAATATTAAAACATACATAATGTACAATCTGTAGATCTATAATCTATAATACAAAATATAAAAATGTCAACCAAGCACTATAATAAAACAATCAAAAGGAGACCCCACTCAACTGCCCACTAATACCTGGGGAAACAGCCAAGTCTTAACAGCTTTTCTAAAGGGATTAGAGTTGAGGCCTGGGGTAGGGTAGTTCTTGAGAATAGAGCAACCACAGAAAAGCATGCTTCTTAGGTCCTATAAGATGACATGGTTTAAAAAAAGGAATCTGGAGTATACCCTCTTGGGATGGGTAGTTGTTTTGGGGACAAGGCAGTCCCTCAAGTAACCCAGTCCTTTGCTGTGTAGCATTATAAAAGTGATGACCAATACTTTAATCACACACAGAGGCCTACTGGGAGCCAGCACAGCAGCAGCATCACTCATAACTACGCTACTACTGCGTTTTAGATCAACTGGAGCTTCCAGATAGTGTTCAAGGGTAATCCTATGGAGAGTACATTGCAGTAGTTCAGTTGGGAGCTGTCTAAGGTATGATGACAATGAGCAGGGCCTCCATTCCAGGAACAGACATGTCTGGTGCCCAGGTTCTAGTTATGCAAAGGCCTCCCTGACCTCAAATGCTACCCCTACCCCCTCTTTGAGCAGGACCTACGAGTCAAGAGAACCCCCCAGATTTCACACCAAGTCTGAACAGGGTAGTGCCACCCGATTCAGTACCAAAAATGGAAATCCTCCAACTCCTTGATCTAGTGCACACAAAATCCATAACCATTCAGTCTTGTTGAGGTTGACCTACATCCTATTCTTCCCCATCTAAGACCCCAAAAGGAACATAATGGAGCTGGAAAAAGTGCAGAAGACTGCAGTTACAACAACCAAGGAATTCACATATATTCCTTATGAGAAAAAGTTAGAATATTTAGGATTCTGTTTTGGAAAAAAGCAAAGGAATAGATACATAAATGTATAAAATTATGTATGGCATGGAGAAAGTGAATAGAGAGACATTCCCCCCTCCCCCCCGCAAAACATTAGGACAAGGGAGTATAAGTGGAATTTGATTGGAAGGAGAACAGAAAAAGAAAGCACTTCTTCATTTAGCATGTAATTCATAGAATTCATTACTGCAAGACACGGTGATTACTACAATTTGATGGCTTTAAAAGACAAATGGATAAATTCATGGTGGACAGGTCTGTTAATGACTGTGACATTGACAATTATATATGTGAATTTTGGAATAACCAGCTTGATTATTATGTTGTCAGCCAAATAAAGTCCTGTTAAAGAACATTACATTTATTCCTTTGATCTTATAATGAACTTAATAAATATATTGCACATATTGCACATAGGAATTTTATCCCCAGGAAAGAATGTTCTAAAGAATATTAAGTTAATTCCTCCAGACTGTGGCATTCCATATCACTAGGATTTCAGCCATTTCATACCTTTGGAATTTGTTATTCCTGATATAAATATTATCTATATGTCTGTTGTACAACATTTAAAACATTTAACAAGTATTCAATTGCCTTATTTCTAAAGTAGTAGTTTAAAAAAATAACCTTTATGAATATTAAAAATCATATGGCTACATATATAGATGGCATAACAGCAAAAAAAGGATATTTCTGGTTATTTATTTATGAAAATCTTTTTGAGGTCTATATATTAATAATAATGATATTCCTATTTAACTACCAGACACTTTGGTTCTAGTGACTTTAGTTACAGAGAAACAACAGAAGAATTTCTTTTATGTTAGAACTTATGCTTCAAGCTCCTAAAATGCAGAAATGTAATTTAGTTTAAGAAATATAAAATTTAGGAAATACAAACTGCATGTAGAGGAAGTCTTAACAAAATTATTCAGAATACGAGATTGCCACTCTATTCAGCCTATATCTTAATCAAGAGTACAGACTCTCATTGAATGTTCCTTGATTGGTGGCAAGTATGGGAACTGAGGTATGTTTTCTTCAAACATTCAAAGCAAGTCTTTATCTAGAATGATTTGTTTTCAATGTTTTTCTGAACTATTCGTAAACTCACAAATCACAACAATTGCCTTTGTATGTTTTGCAATCTGTAATTTGTTTATAATAATCTTTGAATCTAAACAAAAAGACACAATCCCCTGTTAACTTTGATTTAAAATCTAGATTTAGTTTATAAAATGTCTTATCAGTCAATTTTGTACCCAGCGCAATTCTGTTATGCTCTAGGAGAATAACTGACTTTTTTTTACGTTTTGTGAAAACGTATGCGTACATATGTAAGACCTAGAACAGCATGATGCCGGTTAGCTTGCATTTGATATTCATGCTATTTAGCTTCAGTATTTGCAAAATTGTAGATATGTTATATAGCAGATATAGAAGAGCAAAAAGGATAGGATATACATTTGGCCATGGAAAACAACTTGCAAATAGGTATTAATTTCATACATAATTAAATAAGTAGCAATTCTACAATTTAAATTGGGTATTTAAGTATTGTGTTGAGGGCTTATCTCTTTACCATTCTGTGACTGAAAATCTTCTTTTGTTTTTATAGGAATCTACAGGCAGCCATTGGAGCATACTACGATTTTGAAAGTCCAAACATCAATGTGCCCTCCATGTCTTTTGTAGAAGATGTGACTATAGGAGAAGGAGAATCCATCCCTCCAGATACCCAGTTTACAAAAACGTGGAGGATACAAAACACAGGTGGTTTCTGAAAGCCTCTTCTCTATACAGTATTTGTGTTGATCTAGCTTTCTTATATATTTTTTTTCTAAGAATATAATGTTTTTGGCTGTTGGTTTTATATAATGTTTTGCTTGCTACTTCTGGGCACTTGAACCTATGTCTAAGTTAGTGCCATCTTTTCTCAAAAGAAAGGATGGGGGAAGGGATTGGCTAAATACTTCTTATTGAAGTTGGAGGAAGGTTTCATCTTATACTTGCAGATTTATTTATATTGTTATGTTGTGTTGTCTTATGCTGTGCTATACTGTACTATGTTACGTTCCTGTGGTTTTCTTGGCAAGATTTCCAAAATAGTTTGGCATTGCTTCCTGACCGGCCCAAGGTCAACCAATTGGTTTTTTTCCCCTAAGATGGTACTAGAACTCATACTCTCCCAATTTTTAGCTTGAGATCTTAGCACTACACTAAATTGGCTCTCAATATTTGCAGATAGGCAGATATAAACAGACCTCATATTGTTGAAAGGGAGAACATGCTTTGATTTATTGGGCTCTCTTTATCTTCGTTGGGAAATTTTGTGTAGCACAGATCACATTTTAAGTCATGTTTCTGCAGAAATATTGACAATTCAAATGGCACACAAGCTTCAGACATGCTTGAAAATGCACACTTAAATGTATACATAAATTTAACATCATGTTTATGGAATGGGTTTCCGTGGAGGAGTAAGGGACATCACATTATTATATTATGTAAATTGCATCATTGGCATAGTGATGTCATGAAACAAGACATCTGTGTGGATTCTAATTACGCCTGTGTTGAAGATCTTTAGCATTGCTTTCATCCTTGAATTTATATGTGTGGAAGATAGATATAAAAATTATGTGTTTTTTTTCTTACCATTATTCCTAATAGTCTTAAATTTAGAATGATCTTCCATTAGGGTAAATCTGGTATTGAATGGAGAATTCATTTTACTCTCCTCAGATTGCTTAGACTCACTATTACCAATCTGAGGAACCCTTTCAATATGGTAATTGTTGCTTCCTCACTGTTATTTTGACTTCCTGAAGCTTAGTTTCTCTTTGTTATCTGTATTGAAAGTAGTCATGATTTGGTAATGCAGTAGGAAACTATAGAGAATGAGCCCAAACATATACCATTATGTTGTACATGTGGCTTGGATTGCTAATGATTCAATATTCACACATTCTAATGTTTATTAATATCTACTTTGATCCTTTCATTCCCTTGATATTTATAATTTTTTCAATTACAAAAATATTTGGTACAGAATTTTTGCCTTCTTAAATTAAGTGTAGTTAAATATAGTTAATAGTTTTGGATTTTATTTTCCTGCTTTTTTAAAACTTTATAATGGAGAAAACTCTGAAAACAGTCATAAACGGCTTTAAAACATTAAGCTGGAATAGCCTACACAACATATAAAAAAAAACCTGGAGTTAACACTATGATGAAACTTTGGGAAGAGATTAAATGAGATGAGATGTACTAGCCTTTAGGGATATGATTATCTGAGAAAAATTAGATCTGATGCAAGAGAAATAACTTTGCTGACAGATATTGCAGTGACAGGATATAACTTGAACTGCTGAATCTATGTATCTATGGGCTTATTATATACATGAATAGTGTGGAAGACAATGATATTACAAAATATATTCAAGTTTAAATAAAGTACGTTATTCTTAAATGATATACAAAATTAACTTTATAGTAGCTGTTCTAAAATGAGAAACCCTCATGACTGGACCTGATTTTATAACCATTTTTATCATGATCGTTAAATGAATCACATGGTCATAAATGCGAATCCATTCTTCCAAATGGGTGGTTTTCTTTTTGAGCAAAAACTGCTGGAAATTCACAAAGAACATTGCAAATTGGGGTCATGTGACCATGGGATGCTGCAATCAGTTGTAAATGGGACTGGTTGCCAAATGTCTAAAATTCAGTCATGGGATTGGGGGGGGGGAGATGGTGTGACATTTTGCAACAATCAGAAGTGCTTAACTTTCTGAGGCAATCATAACTCCAAACTGTTGTTAAATGACTGATCATCAGTCAAGGACTATGTGTTTTCTCCAAACTATGTAAGTTTTGTTCTTTTGATATTTACATGTAAACTTAATAAATAAAAATGGCTTATAGGAAAACAGGTTCTAGGAAACCTAGGGAGGTAGTGTGTTTCTCTTCATTAAATATGTTTAAGAGAAGGTTGGACTGCCATCTGACAGATGGATTCTTTAAACTGAATTCCCGCGCTGAGCAAAAGATGGGTTGAATGGCCCAAACAAACCCTTGTATTGTAGATGTGCAGATTATTCAGGCAGTATTGAATGCTTCATGCACAGATCGAAGCACATACACTTCATGCTAGTTATAGATGGATAACTCATTTTGCAGGATTTTACTTAATATACATAGTTGAAAGTTCACATTGTTTTCCATCTCAGAAATTATAACTCAGAATTAGCCTTATTTTTGTGCCTAAATTATATTGCCAAAATAAGTTATTTGAAGATGTATTTTTCTACTAACCTAAAAAAGTTAGTATCTTGATATAGGATTCCTATATCTATCTTTTCTGTATTTTAAAATCTACCCTATTTATTTTGTATTATCAATAAGTTGAAGACCGTATGTTATTGAACCTGATGTTTATATATATTACGTATATTTTTACAGCTTTATCAAACTATTCTTAATTTCAGTTTAAGAAATATTTATTTTTAAGGTGATGAATGGGGTCAGATAGATATCATTTCAAGTTCAGTGGATGCTACTGCTGTGTTCTTTATTTGTGAGCTTGTCCCTTAAAAAGGATATTGAATAACAAGAATGTTGACCCAAAGTTTTTCAAACTTGGCCATTACATTAAGTACTGTATGCTACTTTTAATTAACTGATTAAATGTAATTAATTTTAGTTGTGCACTTTTCATGTCAAAGAAGCCTTGTTTCTCGTATCAGCAGTATTCTTTCCTTTTCAATATATTGGTATGTTTTTATTCAGTTTATAATAAGAATGGGGATCAATTTTGTGTCAGATAGAGGTGCAATAGAACTGTGCAAAATGATCTGTCTTTTATCTGGCAGTTATTAATCTTTCCTTGATTATATAATGAAACAGTGCACGCAATGGGAAATGTATAATCAGATGCTTATAATATTTTTCATGATTGTAACGAATAACAAATACTTTAATGCTACATTTGCTAAACTTAGGGACAGAAGCATGGCCACCAGGAGTTTGTCTCAAGTATGTTGGGGGAGATCAGTTTGGCCATGTGAACATGGTGATGGTCCAATCGTTGGAACCCCAGGAGATTACAGATGTCAGCGTTCAGATGTGCAGTCCCAGTACTGCAGGAATGTATCAAGGACAGTGGCGGATGTGCACTGCTACAGGACTTTATTATGGAGGTAAGTACTACTTTCTCATTTATGATTTTTATAAGCAGAGTTTGAAGAAGTATTAGTGCTGCTAAGACTGTTCTGGTTTATGTCAAACTAATATTTCTTATTTGCTACAGTCATGTTTAGTAAGAGATTGACATGTCAAAGTTAACATCCTTTTTTAAACATATTCTGTCCTACTAAAATGGTCTACTTTTACTATGAAAATACAAGTAGCAACTACAGTTGGGATGTTGAGTGAAGCAATCATTAAGCAAAACACCCACATACTCACTTTGCTCAACAACTGCAATCCCACATCTCCCAGTTGTGGTCATCAAGTAACTGGATGGGATATTAAGTGAATGGAGCAAAAGAATTTCCTCCTGAAGGAGGGCAGGCAGTTCCCCTTCATGTGCAGAAGGTACAGGAACAGAGCTCAGATGGTTTTATAATATGTTTTAATTGTTTGTTTTATTGTACACAATCTAGTGTCACCTTGTATAAGATGGGTGGCCCTATAAATTTGAAAAATAGAACCTATTAAAATGAATGAAGAAAGCAGCTTGAAGTGGGTAACAATTTAAGAGGAAATGTTTACAGAATTACATTCTACATGAACTGTTTTGTTTTGTTTTTTGGCAAAAGTGACACCAATAGGTATTCTGCGTACAATACTGTTTTCTTTAAGAGATTGTGATACTCCCTTCAAAGATAATCCACTGATTCTCTTTTGGCAACTGCTTTTCCAACAATAGGGAAAATATATGATTTTTACAATAAAAGTATCCCCCCCATGGAAATGCTGTTGTTTTGGAGAAAGCTTTATTTCCTATTAAGTCATTGTTTCCTTTAAATATCTATTGAATAATTATTTGGTGTAACCCCTAAAATTAACATATTTCTTCCTTATTAGATTTATATCCTGCCTATTATACATGCCCCTTGTCTTCCTATTTTTTGCCATTATTTTCTCCCATACCAGCTTGTGAGATAGGATGGCTTGAGAGTGTATGCTTGATCCAAACCTACCACTTTGTTTGCTAAAAGTGCACTGGAGTTTGCATATCCCTAGTGCAGTACATCTTAAGCATTACAATATATTAGCTCCCTTTTGTTGTTGTTAATTGCGAAGTCGTGTCCGACCCATCGCGACCCCATGGACAACGTTCCTCCAGGTCTTCCTGTCCTCTACCATCTTCTGGAGTCCATTTAAGTTCACGCCTACTGCTTCAGTGACTCCATCCAGCCACCTCATTCTCTGTCGTCCTCTTCTTTTATTGCCCTCAATCTTTCCCAGCATTAGGCCCTTCTCCAGTGAGTCCTTCCTTCTCATTAGATGGCCAAAGTATTTGAGTTTCAACTTCAGGATCTGGCCTTCTAAAGAGCAGTCGGGGTTGATCTCTTCTAGGACTGATCGGTTTGAACACCTTGCAATCCAAGGGACTCGCAGGAGTCTTCTCCAGCACCATAGTTCAAAGACCTCAATTCTTTGTTGCTCAGCCTTTCTTATGGTCCAACTTTCACATCCATACATTGCAACTGGGAAAACCATGGCCTTGACTATACGCACTTTTGTTGGCAGGGTAATGTCTCTCCTTTTTAGTATGCTCTCTAGATTTGCCATAGCTTTCCTCCCCAGGAGCAAGCGTCTTTTAATTTCTTGGCTGCAGTCCCCATCTGAGGTGATCTTGGAGCCCAGGAAAATAAAATCTGTCACTACCTCCATTTCTTCCCCATCTATTTGCCAGGAATTGAGAGGGCCGGATGCCATGATTTTGGTTTTCTTAATGTTGAGTTTCAAGCCAACTTTTGCACTCTCCTTCTTCACCCGCATCAAGAGGCTCTTTAGTTCCTCTAGCTCCCTTTATGTACATATAAATTTGCAGAACAAAAACAAGTATTCGTTGAGTCCTAGATAACTTTGTGATAATAGTTCATCCTGCAGCAATATGAATACTCCTAACAGAATTTCTGAAAATTGTAAGGAAAGAAATAAAACATACATGTAGTTCCTTGACTATATTCAGATCTGTTTTGGAGTCTTAATTAATTCTTTGTGGATGTTGAAAGTCTCAGTAAGAGGGATTTGATGCATATGGCATCTCTCTTAATATTTCACCTTTTAGAATAATTTTTTTATGTTGAATTGTTTCTAATTCTTGGAGACTGCCTAGACATGTCTGCAGTTTTTTTGACAAGGTTTTTCAGAAATTTTGGTTTGCGGTTGCCTCTTTCCTAAGGCTGAGAGAAAGTGATTAGCCCAAGATCACACAGCTGGCTTTATGCCTAAGAACTCAGTGTCTCCCTGTTTTTAGTCTGATGCCTTAATCCAGAGGTGTCAAACTGCTGGCCCGCGGGCCTGATGCGTCATGCCGAAACCACGCCCACCCCAGCTCCAGCAATGGGGAAAAAGTCGCGATACATCGCGACATGTCACGTCATGTTGCAAGTTTGACACCCCTGCCTTAGTCAGTCCATCAAACTGGCTGTCAGTGTAATAAAGAATGATTTTTTCTGCAAAATATATATTTAAATTAATAATATGACACCATGTAATTTTTGTTTACTGTTATTAAAAATTACTAAATTGGCTTTTTACTAAATTGGCTTTTCTTTGGGAGGTTATTAATACACATAGCGCAGGCTAACCTTTGAAGAAAAAATATGGAAAACTCATGTAGAAGGAAATGAAGATATTTTGAAAACTACTGAGTTAAGAGCATTTCACACTGTTGTGTTCTTTTGCAAGCTCGATTCGTAAAACTGGCCTCTCATTTTATTTGTATTGCTTATTGATATAAAATTAATAATATTTGTTCCCAGATTTTGCTGTTCCAAATGAAATATGAGAACAGCATTATTAATAGATGTTACAATATGTGTATATTAGGACGGTACTTGAGTAAATATTATACTTACCAGTAGGTGTCAGTATATAACTTTCAAATCTCGCAATGTTAAAATTTTTTGTATCTTTTGTAATGGCTTCAGTATGTGGGGAATTGAGTCCTGATTGGTTTTCTTCAGGGAGACTGTACTTGCTCTTTTTATTGCATATGCTTAGTCATAAGCAACATGCTAACTTGAAAAAAAAATGAGATAAAGTGATACATAAGCTATAACATGTACTTATCCAAGATCTTTTTTCTTAGACATCATCTGGGTGATCCTTAGTGTGGAAGTTGGAGGACTTTTAGGAGTAACGCAGCAGCTATCATCCTTTGAAACAGAGTTCAACACGCAACCACATCGTAAGGTAGAAGGAAACTTTAACCCGTTCGCCTCTCCACAGAAGAACAGGCAACCAGATGAAAACAACTTAAAAGACCCTGGGGGTTCCGAGCTAGACACAATCAGCAAAAACACGTGGGGGCCTGCTCCTGACCAAATTGAACAAGATCAGACTGAACTGTCACAAAACTCTGTAAATCTCTCCCCCAGCAGTCACTCAAACAACTTATCAGTAGTGACATACAGTAAGGTAGGTGCCCTGGGGATACAAGAGATGGGAAGGCAATGAGTCAATGCCCTGTATTATGTCAGTCCTTCCTTCAGACAGCAGCTTCTCTTTGTTACATCCAGTTGTAATGGTGTACCGTTGTACTGAAACCTACTGTTCATATTGCAAGATCTTCTGAATTAAAAGACAGATTTAAACACGATTGTGTTAAAATGCTTTAAACTTTAAAAAATGGATAATGCATGCTGGATTTATCGGTGCAAAAACAAGAAAACTAATTTTTAAGATTGCTTAAAATTAAGAGATCTGTCAAATATTTAAAACAAAGTTTTGCAATTAAATTTGGAAAATAAGTGGTAAGCGGATGCTTAATGCTTTTATGACAAGAACATGATTATCTTTGATTTTTATTGAACTTTAATTTGTTATTTTATTTGTCATTTGCCAACTGTAACACACACACACCTCTAACTATATTGTCATATAGAAAGTTATAGAATTAATTGTTCATCCCACTGTAATATAGTCAACTTGCTTGTACTGAATCTGTCATAGTCTAGTCTGTTGTACACAGCTTATGTTTAAAATGAATCAAAACTTGGATAATTTACAGTCTTAGTGCTAAATACAGTATTTTTTAAAAAATTTATGCTCATTGATAGCTTGCAATGTTAAAAGGGAAGAAACTGTCAGAAAAGATCTTGATGACATAGTGATGAAAAGAGGGTGTGTGTGTGTAGGGTTTGGGGTTTGTTTGGGTTTTTTTTGCTTCAGCTCCACCTACCTCACCAATTAACATCTGATCCCTAGAGGAATGAAGCCCTTGACACCTCCCCACCCCCTCCTCTTCCCAATGTGACTCATCTCTGGCAGAAATGGGCTTAAGTCTAAGCCTATTCAATATGCCTTTTATGTTATTCTTGGCAGGGGGATAAATGTCTGTTGGATTAAGTTTGAAAATAGGATGAGCAAAAATGGTTGGCTTGCTTAAGAAAGAGGAAAGGAATTTAAAGATATATTGCAGTGGTCATGTGATGGGGAAAGTGTACCTTGGAATTATGACAAGAACAACATCATTGTGCATTGAATCAGTTTATCAAATAATTAACAAGAGGAAAGGCAAAAAATTCATTTTAGGCCTTATAGTGTCAGATAGATTTGGTGTGAGGAAAATATAAATTTCAGTGAAAACTTCCTAAGAAACTTTAGAACAGTTCAATTTACTTTTAAAGAGGAAGTTGCTTAATTCAGGGTTAAATAAAATGTCATGCTATTATTTGTGATTTATTTTAATTTCCTTTTTTCTCAAATGACTTATGGATTTTCAAACACTAGCTTCTGGCTATCTACCATCTTAATTTTCTACATTTTGCCTTTGGGTTTTATTTAAGATGCAGCTCCAGGTGGTAGAATTAATTTACTGGGATGTGTAAACAGAGTGCATTGAGAACATTTGGAGATGATCCTAGATTATATTTGGTTCAAGATGAAAATAATTCAGTTAAATATATAGATAAATAAGTGAATAGTGAGTTCAAGGATGTGGATTGTATATTTTAGAGTGCAGACACAACTATTGTTGTATATTCTGGATTCTTAAAGCTAAAAATACAGGTAGTTCTCGTCTTATGCCCACAATTGAGTCCAAAATTTCTGTTGTTAATCAAGACATATGTTAAGTGAGTTTTGCCCCATTTTACGACCTTTCTTGCCACAGTTATTTGAATCACTGCAGTTGTTAAGTTAGTAATAAGGTTGTTAAGTGAATGTGGTTTTCCCATTGACTTTGCTTGTCAGAAGATCTCAAAAGATGATCACATGACTCTCTGACGCTACAATCATCATAAATATGAACCAGTTGCCAAACATCTGAATTTTGATCACATGATCATAGGAATGCTGCAACAGTTGTAAGTGTGAAAAATGGTCATAAGTCATCCCAAAGATGCTTTTTCATGAGGCAACTGGATTTTCTTGTTTTTCTTTAAAGACGTTTCACTTCTCATCCAAGAAGCTTCTTCAGCTCTGGATGGTGGAGAATGGAAGGATTTATACTCCTTGCAGACAGCTGACAAGAAGTATAAATCCTTCCATTCCTCACCATCCAGTAGGAGTTGAAGAAGCTTCTTGGATGAGAAGTGAAACATCTTCAAAGAAAAACAAAGCCCAGTTGCCTCGTGAAAAAGCACCTTTGGGATGGCTTATGACCTGGATGACTGAGAATCTCCCTAGACATTGGTCATAAGTCAGTTTTTCAGTGCCATTGTAACTTCGAACAGTCACTAAATGAACTATTATAAGTCAAGGACTACCTGTACTTCAAATTAAATAAGATAAATGTGAGTTAAAATACTTCAAGGCTCATTGAGTTGTGTTACTGTATCCTGAGCATGTGTCAGTGTATTTCATATATGTCCTAGTTTTGGAGTGAAGTCAACAGTAAGCGAGTGTGCAAGAATATTCTTTTGATTAGAGATCCTAATTTGCATAGAACATAGCAGGATCATGCATGTGATTATACTAGATTTGCCCCAAATTTTCCGGAATTTCCTGATATTATCCTTCCTATTTGCAGGAGATACTGATACAACTAAAGCTGGTATCCTAGTTTGTATATTCCCTATATTAACTGTAAAGTATTATGCGAAGGCCTTGATTTACTAAGTTATGATGAGCAGCAGAAATATCTTGGGACCAAGAGGTAATGCCGCATCATATAGAAGACTACAGTTTGTAAGAGGAATAAAAGGCCAGCATGAATTTTAAAAGAACCTGAATTAATAAAGGAAGGCTGTGAAATTAAGAAAAAGGAGAAGACAAGTAATACATCTGAATGAAGGTAGTCTGTTTATGGGCAGAGGAGCTGATGAATATATACAAGGGAGTGAAGATAAAAAGTGAACTATGAATTATGAATAAAATGTATATCAGAAAATATGAATTGTGTCATCTAAGCTGTATGTATGAAAGTCAGAATCTGTAGTTCGGTTATACAGCATAGTTCAATGAATGGCAATAATGGAAGAACTGAGAAGAATTGTATAACATTCTGAATTAAAATAATCTAGTGCTCATTTGTTACATGTCATAACAGGATGAGTGGAAACAAGATGAGACAGCCCAGAAAGTGCTTGTGCCATTCATACCTAACAATGAATGTGAACGATGATTAGTGATTATGTCCAATAACGACAAATAGATAAATATACATTTAAAAGCATTTGATTATGATAAAAGGTTGAATGACTAATAACAAGGGAGAGAAAATCTTTTGAATGTTAGATAGATCATTTCTTCATAGTGTCAAGATTGGCTCTTGGAAAAAATGACAGAAGAAATGTAAAAAAAAAAAAAAGCGGAAATAGGATTACTACTAGATAAAAAGTATTAAAAGCTAGATTAACCTACCGTCAGAATGAATGAAAAGTGTATGTATCAAAAGGGAACATGTCAACAGATTGGAACAGAGTTAAAGAATTATGGTTCATGTTGCCATAGAACTATGTGAAGTTTATGTTAATGGAAAATATGAAAAAGTTTCCTTGTTTAAACAGACTAATGGTTAGCAAAATCCAGAAGAAAATAAATATTACAAAAAAATGAAGATGAGATAAAAATATAAGATGTCAAGACAAAAAAGATTGATGAAAAAAATGATTTGAGAGTCAGAATAATGCAGAATAATTTTGATGCAAGTAAAACATTGTTTCGGAAGAGGGCTAAACAAATCCTTTAGCAGACTGAATGGAATAAAAAATGAAAGTGATAGAATAATTTGAGATGGAACAGGTATGAGAGAATGCTGAAGAAAGTATTTTAGAGAACTATCTGAGAATAGTCAACATGAAATGAATGCAATAAACAATGCTCTAGAAAAAATGATGAAAATGAAATCATAAATAGGCGAGGTTCAAAATGATAAGGTTGCAGGTATAGATTATGTAACTGGAGAAATAATGATGTAGATTGATTATGGAATGACGGTGATTTATTTAATGTGTGCATGAAGATAGCATTGGAGCTTAATTATTGCAAAATGCTGATAATGTTACCCCCCCCCCCCCCCCGTCGAAGGAAAGTGTGCCAAAACTATAGGGAAATTATTTGCTGAGTGTGCCTCAAAAATGTTTGGCAGAATTGTGATTGTAATCTTCTATACATTTTCACTAAACAAAATGTAGGAAGTATATAGCCTTATATCAGCCAGGGACTGTACAGGCCAGATTCTTGCTGTTTACATCATGTCACTGAGAAATATATATGTGAGAAAGACAGTTTATTTTTCATTATTTTAGTGAAAATACTTCTAAAATGAATGGGTTGAATTATGGAATGCATAGCATGAGTGTATACAGTTGAAAATTGGTTGCTGAAAGCATTGTGTGGTATATAATGGAAGCCAAGCAATAAATAAATGAATAAATTAAATACTAAATAATTAATAATTGTTCTAATCAATTGTCTCAGAATACTGGAAGAAAAAGTCCATCAATATGCAAACTGAACACTGGAGCAAATTCCACATGATGGGATCTTCTCTGTGATTGATTTAGACTAAAAAACATAGAATGTGTAAAAAAAATACAAATTTCATTGAGAGAAAGTATTTTAAAAAGTAAATCCTACAATAAATTTGCATTTTGACCAAGATGTGGCAAATACAAGTTTTGATTTCTTTTAATCATACAAATTGCTGGAAGATAGACTGTCGTGAGCATATCTATTAGGTTAGTGGATATTATGCTAACTATAATTTTAATAATAAAAAAACAAGATAAATTTTTTATAAATGTTAATACTAATGTTTTAAAATAAAGCATTTCTGATAATATATTTATATCTTGATAAAGAATAGGTAACTTTCTTTGCAAACCTAACTGAAAACAAAGTGTAGGTGACGGCAAAAATTGTTTGCATGTATAATGTATAAAGTGTTCCTTAAATCAAACTCAATTTCTGGTGACTCTTCAGACATATCCATACTGTTTTCTTGACCATAGTATAGAAGTAGCTTCTGGAATGTTTTTCAACTTTCTGGTCTTGTCTATAGCCCTGGGATTTTCTTGTGGTCTACCAAATACTAACCAAGAACACAACCCTGTTTACATCTTTCATAGTTGGAGAAGGTCAGTTAGGTGCTGCTACCTGCTGTGAGCAAATTTACACTATTGTTCTTACGTGCATGTGAACCTTCAAATCAGCCTTGACTCCTGGAGACTACCTGGACTAGTCCCTGCAGTTTTCTTTGCAAGATTTTTAGAAACAGTTTGTGGTTGCCTTCTTCCTAGGCTAAAAGAGAGTGAATTGCCCAAAGTTATCCAGCTGGCATTATGCCTAAAAACTCACCGTCTCCCAGTTTCTAGCTAGGTGTCTTAATCACAAAACCAAAATGTTTCTTATTTATATATGATGGATAGACAACTCAGTTCTAATTCACTGAATCATATAGGGCATTTGTCTACTCTGTGTTCAAGTGTTTGAAGAAAAAAATGAGCCTTTTAATATTAACATGTGATAATAGGAATAGCATTATTTAAAAATTAAACACAGATGCTTTATTAGTTTACAAATTATTTCTCAGCAATATCAGCTTTTTTAAAGTACTAGTTTGCTCATAAATTATAAATTCACTCAGTTGTATAATTAAGCTAATTATGTCTGTTACAGTGTTTTCAGTTAATTACATTCCTGGATCCGCGGCTGACACTGGAAGACCATTTGTCGGCCGTGACCAGGGGGGCATTTTATCAGGTTCGCCTGATCTACCAGTTGCGCCCTTTTCTGGACCGGGATGCTTTGCGCACAGTCACTCAGGCCCTCGTCACCTCCCGCCTGGACTACTGTAATGCTCTATACATGGGGCTCCCTATGAGGAGCATCCGGAGNAATAGGGATAATTTTTAATGATTTTAATAATGTCACAGCTACAAATATTTGGTTTTAATTGGCTTTTATAGGGGAAATGTTGTGTGTGTTGTTTGTATTGTGTTATTTTAATATGCTGTGAGCCGCCCTGAGTCCCGTGGGGAGAAGGGCGGCATATAAATTATGAAAAATAAATAAATAAAATAAATAAATAAATAAATAAACTATTTGGCTGATCTGTTAGACAATCTTAAGCACAGAGTTTAATTCATTAGTTTGAGCAGCAGCAGGCTCCAGACTGAATTGGTGGGCTTTTCTTATTTTGGAATAGAACAGATTTTCATTAATTTATGTATATATGGAAAAAAAAAGATTTTATTCCTGTACAAGTAGCATATATATATTCATAATTCAAATAATTATATGTATGTATTATTATTTAACATTTCCCCAAAGTTATTTTATACACTAAGAATATTGCTGTATTTTTCCCAGGGAGACATTTCAGTGAAATGGCTTAGTATTATATAATTACTTGTTTTGCTTGTCCAACCCCCAATTTTTCAGCAAGAATTTTGGGTTGTTAAGTTTGTGGTTTAAGAAAAGCTTGTTTAGCAAAGTTAGTGTAATATTTTTTAAAAATGAAATTATTCTCTACAACAGGGCTGACAAACTGCCGGCCCACGGGCTGTTTGCATCATGTAGAGGCCGCGCCCACCCCAGCTCCGGCAATGCAAAAAAAAAGTTGCGATACCTCGCGACATGTCACATGACGTGGCGAGTTTGACACCCGTGCCCTACAACAAGAAACGTGTTTCATGCCATTTCAATATGGTTTGCATAAAAACTGAATGTTAATAGAAAATGTTAATCCTAAGGAAGTTCTTCTGAAGGCAACTACTATATTATTTATATTTATGATAAAGATAAATTACTTCTGTGGTAGTAATACATGCAGAAGAGGTTTTCCTCTTCTTTCTGTGTTCTGAAGAAGTACAAGCTAGGAGTGCAGTATCTTTTTTTAAAAGAAACATATAATAGAAGAGTTCAAGCAAAATGAACCAATGAATTATAGGGAAGAGATTTGTGTTACTGCATTCTATTTGCATAGTGTGTGTTGAACAAAACACAGTACAAAATGCTCTGTTTATTTGTGTTCAGTTTACATAAGTGATTCAGAAGAAAGCCCAAGGTAGTTTAGAGAAGCAATGACCAGGAACAGCCCAGGAAATGATGACAAAAAGAAGGTGATTGAGTGGCATTATCTGAGGTTACCATCACTGTAAGTTAGGATATTTTTGTTTTATTTTCCAGCCATGCATGAAAAGCAAATGTTTTTTTAAAAAACAAAAAAACCCTATTCTTTTATTTATTCAAACTCTATGACAAACAAAAGCGAAACAGAGTCAATATAGTTCGCCAATGTTTTCTAAGTCTTAGTGTGGTAACTACATTTAAAAGGAAGCTAGATGGGATAAGAGAATTCAAAATGTTATCTCCCAGTTAATAGTATCACCAGTGATTGATGTGAGGCAAGAACTAGTTTCTATTGAAGATTCTGAACAAGACATCTTAAACTATTTCCTTGAATGAACTTGGAGAACAACATAGGACACCGCTTGTGTTTTGTAAATCTTACGTGAAATGGAGATTACTGCAGAATCCTTTTATTCTTGTGCTCATCTTTAGTGTTTAAGGTTATTTTTGCAGTTAAAGGGAAAAATTAGGTTTGTTTTATTTGAATAGTAATAATATCAAAATTAATGACTATTTTATTAAATAAAATGTAATGTACAAATTTGGCATCTTAGTTGGCTGACAAAAAGGCATTGCTGAATTGGTTTGGACAGCAGTCCTGATTTCTCAGCCAACATAACAAAATATCTGTACAGGATTATACAACAAACATATCTAATCAGTGAGTCAGTAAGAAAACTACTGGGATAATTATAAATCAGATTTTAAATATGAAAATGCTTTTGCATTATGAATTGTATGCCACACAAAAATCAGGGAATAATGTTTGTTAAAATAGTATTTACGTCATTTGTCATCAGTGCAGTTGGATCCTCTTCAAGAAAGCCTTGAAGTTTTTTTCTTCCTGGTGTTTTTCTGCAAATGGTTTTTTCCCAGATCAACTGAAAATTGATTTTTCTCTTTTCCTTCTCCTCCCTTATTTTCCCCCTATTTTGTCTTTTCTTTGTAATTCTCTATTTTATATTCTAATAAACTAATAAAAAATTTGAAGCATCCCCCCCAAATGAAATTGATCTTATCCATTAGTTGTAACAGAAACTGACCAACCACCTTATTGCCCAAACCTGACATCATGAGCTGAGATAGAGAATAACTGCTCCAGGTCACCCAGCCAGCTTTCAAATCTAAGGCAGTTCTAGAATTCACAATCACCTGGTTTCTAGCCTGGTGCCTTAACCACTAGACCAGGGATGTCTAACTGCTGGCCTGCGGGCTGGACACGTCACGACGAAACTGTGCCCACCCCATTGCCAGCAATGGGGAAAAGCTCTGATACGTCGCGCAACATCACGTGACGTCACGAGTTTGACATGTCTGCACTAGACCATTTATTTACTACTCAGAATATATTCTATCCTTGTTCAAGAAATTCAGTGAATGAATATTTTGCTTCATTTTATCCTTACCTTACAATAGATTGGGATGAAAAGAGAGTACCAGTCTCTGTAGTTGCGAGTAGAATTGAACAGGAGTCTTCCCAATCTTATTCTAACACTTTAATCACAACAGTGCTCTGGATCACTTCCACCCTCCATAGTCTGGTGTTCTGTAAATCAGGTGGGCCGTAGATGCATCATGCTGAAGGTCTGCTGATTTAGTGTAAATAGACACACTGAATCTTCATTTTCTATAATGAATGAATTTGCTTATTATTATATTTTGGCAACCACTATCTTGTTTATTCTGCTCTTTATGTTACTTTATGGTTTATTAAAATACATTAATTATATTGTAAAATATAGAGAAAGTCAAACTATGGGCACATTTAGAATTTTAAGAGGAAGCTGTGGGCACTCAACATTGCTGCTGAAGGGAGCAATTCACAGGTTACTTACCATGAAAGATGTGGTCATTTCCAAAAGAAGTGGTCAGGAGAAAAATTGGTAAAGTTGGTTCTGTCTAGCTGTCTATCTATCTATCTACCATCCTCCCAATTTCTCCCAAACTCCAAAAATAGCTCTTGCTAGCTTTGCAAATTAAAAGCAGGAGGGAAAGTTACAATTGCCCAGAAAGAACATTTTTAAAAGCTGCCACACAACCCCCAACCTAAAGCGAGCCTGCTTAAAAGAAGAACGGTGTTTTAAAAACATACTTGAAGGCAGGTAGAACAGGGGTTGAGTAAATCTCCTTTTGCCTTTAACAAACAACAGATGCTTTTTTGCTCATCTTATTGCTTGTGAACAGGTATCCTATTTGTTCAGCAACCTGTAGATACACGGGTGTTGCCATTAAAACAGATGTATGGCTCTCAACAATATGGACAGCAGACTGCCACTATTTTTGTTATAATTGTTATATATATGTTATATTTTATTGTATTGTTCTAATATATGTTATATATTATTTGAACATTTAAGCAATTAAAACACATTTCTTCAAAGAATAGAATCATAGCTAAAGAAAAGCCCCTTTCTTTAGAAAGATTCAGTACTATTAGAATACTGTCAGGAGAGAGATACATTCTCAGCATTTGATCATTTGAAAGCTTTGAGGATTTGAAATATTCAGTATTATATGCCCTGTAAATTGATCCTAAGACCTGGAAGACCAAGTTAAGGCCAGATTGTCAAGGAGAAAATCTATCAGTGTGGTTGCTAAGAGCCAACACTGATTTGTTGACACATAATCAAAAATGGATTGTGGAACCAATAATTAAAAATAATTTCTTAATTTAGTTTTCTGCCAGAGTGAGCTAATCCTTAAATATATATTATTCTATTACAGAAAGTTAATAAACAATTTTAGCATCATGATCTATCAGACTATTAATGGCTGATGATGAAAAGATCCTGGGTAGAAAATTGTGGCATACTGAGACTAATCTGTGCAGTTTTACTCATAGCATTTGTAGCTACTGGTCAGCCTAATGACATTCTGCAGGATTTATCTTCCAGCAAATATTTTTGTTTTGACTTATATTAAAGGAAACTGGTTCATTACAAATAAAACTAATAGGCATTGTATGCTGCTTTTGGAATAAGATCAAGTTTAACATAAATAATATTTATAGGCGAGCAGCTTTGAAAAGTGTAAATGATTAAAAACTTAAGAGTTTTTGAGATTATGAACACAAACTATTGATTTTCAGAAGCATGTAAATAGTAAACATTCCAATCTGAAGTGTGATGCAACAGATTTTTTGGCTATATCTGTGGACCACTTACCAGATTATTATGATTAGAAAGGAAATGATAGCAATCAAATATTTTGGCAGTCTTAGGATTTGTTACTGAAATGTGAATAAAATAACTAGGCAAGGGACATACATGCTGGGAGTTCTGGGAATTTTGGCCCTAACACATCTAGTTGCAGAAATCTGGATTAAACAACTGCATACAAATTTGAGAAGAGTATAGTAGTGGAAGACTTTTAAAATTTAAGATTTAATTTTTCAAACATAATGAAGTAGACTTTGCCTAATATATTCCCCAAACTAAAATTATTATTTTTTCTTGTTCTTTTTCAGGGTTTTCATGGTCCTTATCCCTTTGGACAGTCTTAAAAACAAAAACGGGTATCTTCAAGAAGAGAATTTAACAAAGAACGAACTTTGGAGGGAGGGGAAGTTCTTGTGGCTCATAGAAGATACATCATGAACTTCCTTCTTGCTCTCCATATCCTGGGATAAGAAGAAAACAAACAATAACTTAAGACTAGTTGTTTCCAGAAAAAAAACAACCCTAAAGTATGCATGTGTGAATGCTGAAGTTCAGGAGTGCCGTTCAGTGCTATGAGAGAGAAAAATACACCAATGTTTTGTTTAGAAGTTATTGTCACAGTTAATTAGGTAGTCTAAAAGAAATTTTTTAAAAAGATTAAAATGGAGAAGCCATCTCTTTTTAAAAGAAGTTATTTTGCCTACAGAGCAGTTGTAGACCGAGCAAATGTTATTTTTTTCACAACTTTTAAAAGGGACAGCGTGCATTTTTATAGAGATGTGCTTGCTATGAAATAGATGTTTTGCTTAGCTTTTTCTTGGTTGGTGCAGCTGCTATTTGTATGTCAGGTGATATTAATTTCTAGCTGGATTCATAACCAGGTCCATGAATTGTAATGTTTTTTAGTTGCTTTTTAATTTGCTGTTGGCACTATGCAATAGTCATCTGCTTGTTCTTTTCCATTTGATAAACTTGTTCAAGTCCAGTTTCACCATTCACATATAGATGAGAAAGTAGAAAGGATTATAATGACAGTGGAGATTTGAGTATGTACATGCTTATATTAGATTTTAAAAGTTTTTCCTAAATAGGTTAGAAAGTTGCCATATTCCCATTTTCTTAAATATGCCGTGACTGTTGAAAACATCTATATGTCTGTGTCCATTTTGTGCCAAGAAGAATTTTGATTTCTAGAACATTAGAGCACATATTATTACTGTTTCCTGGCATGTTTAGATGTAGGAGTATCACATCTACTCTTCTGTAGACTGATAATTGATTTTTTTTCCTTTCTTGAGAGCGACTGAGTAACTTAGAATATGTAGGAGAAGGAATCAGCAGCTGCCATTCAAGTAATTTATTTTATCAAATTTCTACTTTAAAACCTGGTTTTCTAGTTTGTATATGAAAAGCTAGTGTTGTTTAAAGTCTACCTATGTGCAACCCATGGAGAATGATAGCCATATATAACTGAGACCAAGCTGTCCAGGTTAACAGAGCATGGTCTCTTGAAATTCTTGAGGTTTGCAAGACTTTAAAAAGTGGGCGGGGAATCTGTGTAATTCAGAAACTTGAACCCAGCAGCCATCTGCCAAAGAGAGAAAAATATGCAATACCCCTTTCTTTGATTTCACTCAAAAGACCAAACTGCCTATTTTGTGTTTGAGGGAATGATGTAAAAACATATTCTGATGAGGATGTAATGGAGAATATTGCTGGACTCAAAGTATTATCTTCTAAATAGGTTGGTATAAAGAGCCATTTAAATGTATGATACTTTTGACTACAATCTTAGTTTCCTGCTAGAACATGTAGATAGCTCCTGCAGAGTCTAACTGACAGAGATCTGAAGAAGCAGGTATTGAGAGATGCAGTTTCCTAGGACTGGTCAGCCATCAAAGACTGCTCTTTTGAGGGATATGTATATTTTTTTCTTGTCACCTAATTTTATTTATCAGCCATAAACACCGGGAGATATCAATGCAAAAATACAAAAGCCCTTACCTTGAAAAGGTAAAGGATGGAGTATGGGTACTGAAGGGCATTTTCCATTACTCCTCAGCCATTTTTCTAACATGGATCTCTAAATATTTATCTTAATCACTTCAAGCAATATATTTTCCAAATTCAAAAAAGGATGCATAAACTGATTATGTACAGCATTACTCCTGTTTTGTTTTAATTTCTCCCTTGTTGTAGGCAAGCACCTTTCTAGATAGACCAGCAAAAGATTGAGTGACTAGATGGAATATATTTGTGTGTATGTTAATGAGTGAGTGTGTTCTTTGGCAGCAATGAGGGAAATCTTAAAATAAGTAGTAGCTAATCAAATCCAAACAATTTTAGCTTTTTGTTTGAAACAGTTACCCACATATTTCACCCACATAAACATTCAGCTTTTATTGTAAGGTGGTGTGCCGTTTTTAACACTGTGCAGAAGGAAAATTGATAATTATCAGCCAACAGCTTACTTGTTGGCTGCCTTTTCTTTTTGGTAATTTCAAATATTTTCTCCTTTCTCAAGTGCTAGTGACATATGAATTGAACAAATCTCTAATATAAAAAAGGCAAAAGACAGCAGCAGTGTTGAGTTACAGTATACACTACTTTTGAGTTTCCAAGATTGTTTTCCTCTTCAGGGATGAACTCCCTTCAGCTATGAAATTAAATCTGTGAGTATTTTGTATAAGGGGACGGCCCTTTCAGGGATGGCAATGGGAAGATGTTTAAATTTACTATTCTTCCTTTGATTTCCCTGTCTGATTTATCAAATAGTAAGATCTTAGGGCTCAGAGTATACTTCCTGAGTTATAAAGTCCCTTATGATGATATTGGGCTTATGACAAAATCATGTTTGATTAGGTTAGAGGCAGCACTTTCATGTTTGAACTGTTAAGGACATATAACTATCTTGACATCAAGGCTTGTTTTCAGAACCGTGTAATACTTATATGCCAGAACCAACAGGGAAATTTATGCGGTGTGTTGCATTTTTCCATTCCCAGTGAATGAACGGGCTGTAGCTTTTAACAATTGCATGGCAGCAGGAACTAAAAAAAGGTTCAGCTTGACAAAGCATTATAATTCAGTAACACAAGAAAGCTGTTCTTCTAGAATTGCTGCATGATATGCAATAAAGGCAGATATCTCTTATCAGAAAAATGTGATAGTGTGAGGATTGAAGTTTTTCATGTCGTTTCAGTTTATCTCTGCACACTGTCAAATTTGAAATTGGCATGAGTGTTTAGAGTGCAATCCGTATATATTTGAAAGTTGTAATGGCTCTCAGAATGTTGTTAACTAAAGCAAAGCAAACACTCCCATCACCTTCAAATGTTACAGTATACACACATCTCCTTATTTCCTACAGCATCTGTAGGAGAATGTTCATGAAATAGTTGTTAATGCCGTTCTACTGAAGTGATAATAGTGTTTGGTCATGAAGGAAGCTTGAACCTGCTTGATCCATGTCTGTGTTCACTTGCACTTCATTTCTCTTGTGTGATTAGAAGAAATTATGATGGATTCCTGCAAAGAATAAATGCCAGTAATTATAATATAGTAAGTTGTTTTCAACATTTAAACTTTTTTTAAATGCAAGCTTAACTATAGGCCAAACTATTGAATTTGAATAGGTTGACAACCAACTTTTGTACCTGGGAATATGACTCCAGCCTGGAATGGAAAATACCCAGACTCTTCACTGGAAAATTGGACAGATTTCAAATCCTCTGATTGAAAATAAGCTCTGTCCTCTGCGGTGGGTATCAAGCATGTACCAGCAGACTGGCCTAGGTTATTGCCATTATATGTAGAAAATAATAAGTGCAAAGTAAGGTGGATCCAGAGATTTGGAAGTGTGTACTACTTATCCTTCCCTGTTGCAAATGAACCCCGTCTTGAAACTTTCTAGGGGCAAGAATAGCTGAAGTTCACTGGGATAAGAAATGCACGCTGTCCCATGTCCAGGTTTCCATATTTTTTTTCTCTTGTGTGAATGATTGATACTGCAGCCTGTCTTTATTCTCTCTGGGGGGAGTGCATGTGTAGAGCAGGATGGTGTGTTGCTTTATTGAGTCTGGGAAGAATCCTATAATAGCACATTGTGGGAAAAACAAAGATGCTTTTTCCTTAATGTATAAATGAATATTTGTATGATTAAATTAACACAAAACAATTGTATAGTTGTTGAGTTTTTATTGGTGGTGAAGTTGCTGCTGTAGCATCTATTCATTATTTAAGTGATTACTTTTCGTTCTTATTTTCATTTCTTGAGTTATAGACAAACCAGAACTATTCTGAAAATTCATTGTTCTTGATGGAAAATTGTAGTGCAGTTTTGTATCAATATGCTTCAGGATATTCCCTTTGCACCCACTAGCCTTTTTTAAAAATCAAATTGTAAATAATAAAATGATAACTAGCATGCTACAAAGCAAAAACCATTATTTTAGCATAGCCTTATTTTTATGAATGTCTTTCGCCCCAGAGATGTTAGAAAATAAAACTAGTATGTGATAACATCCCTGTGTTTTATTGGAAATATACTCATCTGCCTGGACAAAAGGGGGGGCTATGGGAAGGGAGGTGGAGTAGTAGAAAGTTTCCTGGGATAGCTAAGTTGACAAGGAACAACTTCTTTGAATTATGAATGGCCACACCTTCCATAACAGCCTGCCTCCCCTATGTAGCTAGTAATGGAGTTCAATAGATCTTATGTGCTATAAAATGTCACCTGTTGTTTAAGCTGCAGTATAATTTCCATCTGAGTAAACTATTTAAGCATCTGTACAAATTTTGTGCAGCATCAGCCATCCTGACTGGATTTCATAGGTCAGTTGGGATAGACTTTGTGAATGAGAGCTATTTGCAATATTAGAACAGATCTATGCATATTTTTTTTAAAAAAGAACATGATAAATTCAATTGACTGCAACCCACTTCTCTTTTTGAATGTATGTAGGTATCTTTTCTGAACGTACAGTATGTATGTATATGCTTGCTATTCAAATTTTTAAAAGAAATAATGCGGGTTTTTTTTCCTCCTAACCATTTTTGTGGCCAAGAAATAGGAACTTTAACTGGCTGAACAGCCTTAAAGCTGTGCCTATTCTGATGAATAAAACTAATTGTTTTACTTCAAAGAGGATCATGTCTCACAGTATTCCATTTAGTCCTATGGAGTGCTTTTATTTAAAAAATGTTGGAAGTAATTTTATCATATACTACATTCTAAGTACCTAAACATTGTAAAAGACCTGTTAGCAAATACATGTTATGAAGCTATAGAAGCAGAGCATTAATTCATTTTTTTAGTTACAGAAACTAATCTTACATTAGTTTGTGGATACTTGGATAAAGATAGATTGGCTGTATGGGGAATTAAATACGATTTTTCCAAATCCTCAGTGGAAAAAAGAGATCTGAATTCTCAGGATTGTCATTTCATTAGATTCATTATAGCAGTCCACCCCAGCAGACTCTGATTAATTAGGTTAGCAGCATTGTGTTAACTTTAAAAGTTGAAAGGTATGTATGTTTGAGATTTTTGTTCCAATCTTGTTGAGTTTGGCTTTTGGCTTCTGTATTTATAGTAAAAATAATGGATGTTACACTGTTTAAACCAGTGAAATGGGACAACATACCAGTAAAATCACTGAGTTTGGTTATTCTTGCCAAGAATGTATAAACTACATTGGATTACTTATATAATGGATATTTCCAATATTTCTAATAACTTGTACAACACAATAAATGTACAGTTTCTGGATGTTTCTGACTCCTGATAGAGATTCAGAATCAAGTGGGCTGACCTACAATCAACGACCAGGTTTTAATACTGTAAGCTTTATGAGCTCAGTAATTGCATTAAGTAATTGGTCTACTTATTCATCATATTGAACTTCATTTGCCACAAACCAGAGATGGTAATTTATTCTGGAAGAGATACAAAGCAAGATAAACTATCACTTCTCTTTTCTCAATGGTACAATTTCTTGTCCTACATTTCTGTATTTTGTTTATTATGATAATTATGCTTCTCATTGGTTCAACTATTCTTTCTTATTTCTTGAATAGTATCTTCAGGACTGACTAACTAATGGCAATTAGCAAGAGCAGCACACAGCTGCAGGACAGAAATCACTCTTTGTACTGTTGAGTATGACGGTTATTAAACAATAAGTATTTACTGCCCCTTGCACAGTTCAATAGAGTCAGTAGCAACTGCACCATACATGCCTGTGTGACAATATTTGAAAGCCCATTTGCTGCATTCCATATGTTACACTTTTGTAAGTAAACATTGCATGTACTCTTACAAAATCATCCTTTAAACTTTTAGAGAAAAGACCCCAGTATCTTTAAAACTTTCCTGTTTCCTGCTATATGCTAGATATGTTGCTTAACTTCCACAGAGCAGCTAAGCTGATTTATGTTTCATTTCTCCAGAGATGGCTCATGCCATTTTCCAATTTACCTTTTGGGGTTTTGTTCCTGACTTGTGAAAATGCTTGCTTGCCAGATATTTGCAGTACTGCAAACTTCCTCCATACACATAGTGCACATTAAATTGCAACTTTTCCCATTTGACAAGAATGCCATTTGTAGCAAGACCAGCACTACTTTATGGTCTGCCTAGAGCATTATATTTTCTTTTGGAAATTTCCTTTCAATTTGTTAGCTTTATAACTTATCTTTGCCAGCACTGACTATTTGCTTTTTACTGTTTAAAATTAAAAAGGGGTTTTACAGTACATGTTTTCTCTTCTTTGTTATTACAAGATTGGTCTGTGTTTCAAAAGGGGTAAAAAGGATTAAATTAACTAAAATTGGACTAGAAGACCTCCAAGGTTCCTTCCAACAATATTATTACTATAATTAGTCATACATCTCTGCAATACATGATCGAGAGGTTTTATTATTTTGCATTTTCTTACCTTAATTGCAGCATAATTTTCATGACAACTCTTTCTCTCCTACTGGGATGATGGGAAATATACTAGGTGAGGTGCTACCCGGAAGATAGGTAGCATCAATATGAACTACTAAGCTACTCCCGCAAAACAGGAGTAGGGCCAGTGTGTAGGGCTTCTGAAAGTTTAAGGCCCCAAACCTTCCATCTCTGGTCTCTGTTGGTTAGCTGTACTGATGCCTTCCATTTTCATATTGTAAATAAAAGATTCACCTCTCACATCAAAATTAAAGGTTGAATTTCCAGAAGAGTGATCAATTTTCTTGTTAATCCTTTTCTTAAAAAAAATCAGTCTTCAGTTATATGTTACTATATGTTTTCCTGCTTGTAGACTGCTTTACAGATTTTAACATTGATGGTACATTAGTCAAACACGTCCCTCTTGTATTAGCATAATTTTTTTAGAATAGTTGTCCCACTCAGCATATATTTAAAATCAACAGTTTTAAAGTATGAATGTGAATGTTGAAGGTAATACATATACTTCATTGACAGTGTGTGAAATGATCGAGACTACAAATATGAACTCTGATCAGAACAAGATGAATTTGTGGTCAAGGAAAAGAATTGTCTCATTTTTTTCATTGTTTACTCTTAATTCAATTTCAAATTTTGCACAAAGGCAGATAGATTCTGTAGTGTATATTGGATTTAATGAAACACAATGGACTGATCTTGAGTCTTGGGTAGGTCCAGGAATTAGAAGAGGGCATGAATTTGTTTTAAAATACTAGAAGAAGTTGTCATTTTTAAAAAATAAAATAAAAGTAGGGTAATGCAAACTCACGAGTTTATCCTGCATAGGACTTTTAAATATTTCTTAATACAGCTAGTCCTTGACTTAATAACTATTCATTTAACAATGATTCAAAGTTGCAATGGCTTTAGAAAAAGTGATTTACAACCCATGCTCTAAGTTACAGTCGTCACACTACCCCCTCAGTCATATGATTGCAGTTTGGCCATTTGGCAACTGTCTTGTATTTATGACGGTTGCAGTGCATTGTGGTCACGTGGTCACAATTTGTGATCCTCTCAACCAACTTTTGGCAAACTCAATTGGAGAAGCCAGATTTGCTTAGCAACTGTGTGATTCAGTTAAAAACAGTAGTGATTCACTTAATGTCCATGATAAAGCTCTGGTAAAATTAAGTCTGATCACATGATGACTCGCTTAATGACCACGTTACTTAGGGATTGAAATTCTGATCCCAATTCCCTGTACTGGGTCTGTATATTCAACCTTATTTGTTGTTCATTAAAATTCCACTTCATTTTCCTAACAGGTGTTTCATCTCGAACAACTACATGGCAGGCAAGTACAAGATGAATTGTTACATAAAGAAAATAACTGTGCCTAAAAACTCGGTGCAGATAGGTGAGACTTTTATATGGTTTGCATATTTCTCCATAAATCAAATAAAAATTCCTGTTTAAAAGTTAAAAGGTTGACAAAAGAGAACTCATAATTCCTAGTCTTTAGTTCATGGATACCTTATGGGAAATACTTGCTTTTGTATTTTATCAGAGAACAAGTATAGCTTTAGAGAACACAAAATTCCTAGCTGTGCTTTGAAATGTGTGGTGAATGGATTATGTGACATTTTCCTTTTCTCTTCTTCACATTTACTTGTTTGCTTTCAAAATTGTTTGCATTTAGGGTTGCAACCTGTCAGGAGTTCAGAGCCAGGCAATCAAAGCACACCTTCATTATTATGCAGTATTTCGATCAGGCAAATAAATTGTGCTATCATTATGATGTTCTTGTTTTAAATGAAGCAATGGCCATGACTTTTACATAGTTTGTACCATGGGTGTGGTGCAGCAGGAAAGGCTAAAACAAATAACTACCTAGTGGAACAGTGCAAAGAACTGAATTTAAATATGAAAAAAATCATTTAGTTTTCCACTGTAGGCAATGTAAAGATTAATGCCACCCACAGAGAGGAAAATCTTTCTTATAGTTTAGCTATATATTTTTTCCTGGTGCGCAAGAGCCCAGATCATGAAGTTACTAATAACACCATCCTTCTCCAACTCCTATAATAAATGCTTATTACTGTACAAAAGCTAGGTTTATCATAAGTTTTATTAATAAGCACAGTGAATATTGTTTGCAGTAGAAGCAAGAAACTAAATTCCTGTTTCCACTCAAATGGCAACTTTTCCTGCTCAGGGAACTATATATCAGGGTCTTTCCCAATTGCTAATGCCTAGAGCCCCTGTTCTGTAAGCCAGATAAAAGGAAACTTGAATCATTAAAAAAAAAACTCCATTCTTCTAAATGACTTTGTTCCAGAAGACAAGTTAGATTTTCTGAAAATATAAGGTGTATTGTTGTGTTATTTCAGGATATATAGAGAAGTGAAGATGATGCATATTAGATGTTCCACATCACTTTCAGTTATATGAAATATGTACATAGAAAATCCTTACATTTGGGAGAAAACTGGGAAAGTAACTTGTATTGTTTTAGTTCTCTGCACATAAAAAACTTTTTTATATATAAGAGCATTCAGATCATGAACATATATTGGGAATAATCTTTCCTTCTCCAGCACTGGAGATGGAGAATCCACCAATGGGTTTAAACTGTGTTCCTACCCAATCAGATCAAGTCAGCCAAAGTTGCCACGCCTCTCCTGGGCTAGAGGATCCCAGTCTCGACTTGATCTTGCCCAGGACAGATGTGCAAGTTTGGCTCTTAGGCAGGTATAGTCGCCATTGGTGGATTTTCCATTTTTCCCCTTTTTCACAGTTTTCTGTCCAGCGCTCTGTTCAGCACTGGGTTCGGATTGCTGTTTCCTTCTAACTCCCCATTAGTTTCAAAGTGAGGCTGTGAAGAGCCTTTTTTTGTGTTTTTTTGCCTTTCTCTTTTGTTTTCCACCTCCTTAGCTTCCCCTGCTCCTGGGTCTCTGCTGAGTTCAGTGCTGTTTACAATCTTCTGGGGAGCCTTCCTCAACCCTTAGAATCAGTATTAGTTGTTTTTTTATGATATTCTGGTTACCTTCCCTTGCCGGAGCTTGCGGCTGCAGTTCCAGTGCGTAATCGCGCGTGGGGACCAAAGGGGGTGGTGGTGATTCAGCGCGCAGGGGGGAGGCCTTCCTCAACCTTTCATGGTACGATTGTTGCCGGGGCTGCGGCTGCAGCTCCGGAGCCCTTGCGGACCGAATTATTGATCCTTGACGGCCAGGGGTTTGCGGCTGCATTCCTGACGTCCGTTTGTGCGCTTAGGACAAAAGCGGCTATTTGGAATCAGCGCGAGTCAGGGAGGCTTCCCTGTGTCTTCAGCTGTTTTTTTCTCGTTGCCGGGGCTGCAACAGCAGCTCTGGAGGTCGGGCTCCTTGCATTCCTTTCCTTGACTACCGGGTGCTTGCGGCTGCAACCCCGGTTGCCGAACGAGCACGCGCCTTCTGCCGACCGGATTTCTTTGGGATCAGCTGACTGGCGGCCCCTTGAATCGGCAAAAAATCACGGACTGCTCAGACAAGCTTCGTTCCTTCCATTAGCGCCGACCGCCCCCCAGAAGGTCACGATCATTCCATTTCTTGCCGGCATACTTCTGGGGACTATAAGCACATGCAGCAGCTACAGTGCTGTGGTCCTTCGGCATTCACACCTGCAGCCGCCATTTTGTGGCCGCTAGAATTTATTGTTACTAGTTCTTCGTCCTGAGAAAGGGGCTCCTTCCTCCACCCCATTTTCTATTACTTGTTACCACAGGGGGGTGAACGGAATATCAGCAGTTGGGAATAGTCTCAAGGATTTTCACCTTGAAGGGGCGGCCACCATTTTGAGAACCGCTAGTTTCTCTCCCTCCTTCATTGGCCAGCCTTTTTGGGGCCTGCACTAAGCCTCTTTCCCTGAGCAGGATTCCTAGGCCACAGTCCACTATTTTTGTATCAACACACATCAGTCCTGACCCCTCTGCATAGCGGTGTTTGATTCCAGGTGTACCTTCTCGTGCACCTGTGTTTCTCTACAAATCCAGTAATTTTGACTTCCAGGTGTACCCTATTGTGCATCTGTGCTCATCCACAAACTACAACAGCAGTGTACCCTATCGTGCTCCTGTGCTTATCCACACAAAGAAGCAGCTGTCTCTGGATACCAGGGGTACCCTATTGTGCTCCTGTGATAATCCACGAGGATGGAGGATACTGGCTCTTCCAAGAAGGAAGCTTCACCGCTTTCATCAGCCTCCAAATGACATAAATCCTCAAATCAGGAGGCTGCAGGCAAGATCTCGGCCAAGGCCAAGGCCAGATCTGCAGGCAAAACCTCTAAAAAGGATGAAAGACAGGCCAGTAGGAGACACCAGGCATTAGAGAGGGAATTCTCTAAGGCACAAAGACAGGCCAGGACTGAAGCCACTCAGGCTAAAGTCCCTTCCTTCGATTTGCCACTGGGACCCTCTGCTTCCCCTCTGGGGATTTGGTCAACAGGGAATACCGTCTCTGCCCCTGTGCCGGGTGACGCATCTCACCAGGACCCATCTTCCAGCCTACCGCCACGCGGGCCCAGCATTCGGCCCCGGAGGCCACCTTCACCCCTACTGCGACTGGTCTTAGACCAACAGAGGCTTCCCTTCCCACAGAGGACCGCCTAACTGAGTTGATTGCACAGGCGGTAGAGCGCGCTCTTCAGGCCAGATCCCAGGTACCTAGGTCAACCACGGTTTCTCCCCTACCTATCCACCAGCCTACTACTGAGGTCTATTGTGCACCTTCTTCACCTTCTCAGTCCTCTTATTCTGAGGGTTCATCTTCTCCTGAGTATGATATGGAATTGGGGATACCGATGTCAGATGAGGAGGAAAATCCTCCTGAAATGCCATCCTTTGCGGGCCTCTTTAATCCGTCTCATTTTGTTCCTCTACTCCAGAAGGCCACTTCCACGGCCCATCTTGGACCCGAACCCTCCACTTCGGCATCGACAGCCGCTCCGGATTTGGAGGCGGATCCGAACTTCACTGAACCTGTGACCACACAACACCATATTCCCTGTCCGCCAATGTTTCTAAATGCAGTCAAGAAACAGTGGGATTCCCTGGGTACCCTTCCTCTCCCGAGTAGCAGTGAAAAAAGACTTTATAATGTGGCCCAGGATCTGGTAGATCAGTGGTGGCGAACCTATGGCACGCGTGCCAGAGGCGGCACTCAGAGCCTTCTCTGTGGGCACACAGGCCATGCCCTGGAGATGGCAAGCGTCCCTCTTCAACCAGCTGCCCACTAACTCGCCGAGGTCCCACATGGCCGGATGCATCCCAGCACCCATGTGCTCGCTGGCCTCTGTGTGCAGAGGTCGATGGTGTCAGGCAGCAGCCACCCCTGCCACACCTTGCCCTGTGACAATGGCACCCCCACCCTACCTCGCCTTGCCTCACCTCATCCCGCAGGATGAGCCTCCTGCCCACTGCCCCACCTGGCAGAGACCTCCTGGATCTCCCCCAACCCTGCCCGGCCCCCACAGGCGTCCCTCCCCACGAGCAACGTTGAGGTGATCACGCCCACCTTGGCCACTCCCACCCAATCTGCCATGACCACAGCCACGCCCACCCAGTGGGCCACGCCCACCTGGCACCCGGCAATAAGTGGGTTTTGGGTTGCAGTTTGGGCACTCGGTCTCTAAAAAGTTCACCATCACTGTGGTAGATGCTCTGAAGGTCCCCACGGTGGATGAACCCTTGGGGCCCCTGGTATCTCCCACTGCCGCTCCTGGCGACGTGTCTGATACCCTCAAGGTGGAGGACTGCAAAAGTGAGCTCACTTTCCGCAAGACACACCAAGCTACGGCTTGGGCTATTAGGGCAGCTACCTCAGCATCCTTTTTCAATAGGTCTGCCCTCCGCTGGCTTAGACAGCTTCAGGCCAGGATTCCAGCGGAAGATATCCGCACCCACCAGGATCTGAGCAAGATGGTGGCGGCAATGGAATATGCTTCCGCTGCAACGCTACAGGCTGCCAGATTTTCATCCAGGGCCATGGCTTCCAACGTCACCGGACGCCGTATGCTTTGGCTGAAACACTGGCATGCTGACGCCAAGTCTAAATGGCGCCTGTCAGCAGCCCCTTACCGGGGGGGAATCTGTTTGGGGAGGCCTTACATCCTTACCTTACGGAGAATAAGGATAAACGTAAGGTCCTCCATCACCTCATTAAATGTCCGGACAAACGGCCCAACACCTACTCACGAAGACAGTCTTTTCGTACGGGAGCTAGGTCCAATTATTCCTATCCCCCCCCCGCTCCTTTCCTGTCAGACAGGACAGACAGGACAGACAATCGGACAGACCGGGTTCTAGGCCCAGATAACAGTTTCAGGGCAAACGGCCCTTTCGTGGGAGCGGCCGCCCCTTCCGTCACTCCAGATGACTCCCTGTCGGTCCCTCCCATAGGCGGCAGACTTTCCCTCTTTGCCCACCAGTGGGAAGCCACCACCACAGACGCATGGGTGCTGAACGCTGTTCGCCACGGGCTCTCCCTGGAATTCTTCACCTCCCCTCCAAATCGTTTTATCCCTTGTCCCCAACCAAGAAATCCCATAAAGAAAAAAATTAATGCATCAGGCCATTCATCACCTTGTAAACATAAGGGCCATAGAACCGGTACCGTTGGATCAGAGAGGTCGGGAATTCTATTCCATCCTCTTCGTCATCCCAAAAGCCTCGGGGGGATGGAGAGCAATCCTAGATCTAAAAAGGCTAAACCGTCATCTTGTATACCACAGGTTCAAGATGCAAACGCTCCAGTCCATTCTCGGAAGCGTAAGAAGAGGAGACTTCCTGATGTCCGTGGACCTCACGGAAGCTTATCTTCACATCCCCATCTCTCTCAGCCACCGCCGGTTTCTAAGATTTCCTTACAGCATTACTGTTCGGCATATCCTCGGCGCCGAGAGTTTTTACCAAAGTCCTAGTGGTTTTAGCAGCTCACCTCCGGATGGCCCCAGTCAGAGTCCAGTGTTACCTGGACGACATTCTGATTCAGTCATCATCAGGCCAAGCTGCGCTGGCGGATCTCGAACGGGTGATCACCCTTCTTCAAAGTCACAGGTTTTCGGTAAACTTCTCCAAGAGCCACTTGTCTCCCACGACAAGACTGTTACACCTAGGGGCCATCATAGACACGGTGAACTGCCGGGTTTATCTATCCCAAGAACGCCGGGACAGCATACGACAGTCCTCCAACTCTGCGGGAACCGTACGGTAACGTTAGCAAGCCTCTCCCAATTACTGGGAAAGATGATTTCGGCCATTGCCATTGTGCCTTGGGCCAAGCTCCACTCCAGGATCCTTCAGTGGTTCCTGCTCCCCTTCCAGAGACTGAACATCAGCTCATCCACTCGAAGAGTACGAGTTCCACTCTGAGTCTCGCGCTCAGGTGGTGGCTCTCATCGGCCATGCTCCGGGGGTCCTCCTTCAAAGAGCCAGATCGAATCACACTTACGACCGACACCAGCCTGTTCGGTTGGGGTGCGCACCTACACTCGCAGTGGGCCTAGGGCCGTTGGTCCTGTTCCGACCTTCGGCACAATATAAACTGGCTGGAACTCAGAGCCATACACCTGGCCCTTCGACACTTCCACGCCTCAGTAGCGAAATGTCACGTACTGGTCCTCATGGACAACGTTGCTGCCAAGGCCCATGTGAATCGGCAAGGGGGCACCCGATCTCGTGCTCTCCTAGGCTCTTGGGCAAAATCCAACCTGGCCTCCATCAAGGCTGATCACATATCAGGGGAGGCAAACACACAGGCGGATCTCCTCAGCAGGGTGACGGTGAACCATTCGGAGTGGCGCCTGCACCCAAGGATTTTCAGGGAAATCTCCCACCGCTTCGGACTTCCAGTCCTGGACCTCTTCGCCTCCCCGACAAACACTCAGGTACCGAGGTTCTTCTCCCGTTTTCCATCCCCAGGGGTGGAGCGCATGGACGCTCTTTGGAGTCCGTGGCCGGAGGGTCTGCTCTACGCCTTTCCTCCTCTCCCTCTCCTTCCGGTGGTCATCCACAAGATCCTCAGGGAGAGAGTGGAGGTTCTAGTGGCCCCGTACTGGCCTTGAAGACCGTGGTTCGCCGACCTTGTGAACCTCTCCTTAGCGGAGTCGTGGAGGATTCCCCCGGACAGGGTCTCAGTCAGGGGACACTCCTTCATCCGGACCCCCAATGGCTCCAATTAGCTGTATGGCACTTGAGCGCTCAGTCTTATCCCGGGAGCACTGCTCACTAGGAGTCATTTCCATAATCCAGGCCTCCCGTCGGCCCTCTACCAACCGTATTTATGAGGCCACGTGGAGGAATTTCTGTTCATGATGCTCAAAGCACCACTTGACAATTCCGGATCTGACAATTCCTCACATATTGGACTACCTTCTGGAGGGTCTGGAGAGGGGTTTGGCTCCAAACACACTACGCAGACAGGTCGCTGCTCTTTCCACCATACTTACATGTGAATCTGTGCCTTCCCTAGGTCACCATCCCTTGATCCGCTCATTCATCAAGGGTGCTACTAACACCAAGCCTCCTGTAGTCCATAGATATCCCTCTTGAGAACTACCAAGGGTTTTGCGGGCTCTTACCAATCCGCCCTTTGAACCCCTCAAAACATGTGATTTGCGATACTTATCACATAAAGTAGCATTCTTGGTGTCTATCACCTCCGCGTGGCGGATTTCCGAATTAGTGGCACTCTCCACCAGAGATGATTTATGCATTTTTTACCAGGACCGAGTGGTCCTTCATCTTGATCCGACCTTTGTTCCAAAGGTAAATTCTTTATTTCACAGGACTCAGGAAATCGTATTACCAGATTTCTGTCCTAATCCATCGCATGCTCTGGAACGACAATGGCACCTGCTAGACGTCTGCAGAGCGCTCTGTTATTATATCTCATGGACAGCTGCCTTCCGCATCACCGAGGCCCTTTTCGGTTCCTGTCATCCTCCTTCTAGGGGTAGGAAAGTATCCTCCTCCACGATTGGTAGGTGGATTAGGGCTTGTATTGCGGAGGCATATCGGGCGGATTCAGTGCCGGTTCCAGGGTGCATTACTGCCCATTCTACCCGTAGCGCGGCTATTTCCGCGGCCTGGGCCACTCAAGCGTCCATCGAAGACGTTTGCAGAGCGGCCACATGGTCCTCTCTGTCTCCGTTAGACATTACAAAATCGACAAGTTCGCCTCAGCAGAGGCCTTCTTTGGCAGGAGAGTTCTCCAACAGGTACTACCTCAAAGTACCAAACGGGACAGGCCTGATTCCCTCCCTCAGGGACAGTAGGCTTTGGTATGTCCCATTGGTGGATTCTCCATCTCCAGTGCTGAGAAGGGGCATTGTCTTACCTGAACGCCTTTTCTCAGCACGGAGATGGAGAATCCACTCCCACCCTAGTAGGTTATTAGGCCTAGTTCTATATTTCTGAGGCAACACGTCTTGCTGTCAGTCATGGCTTCGCCTGCGTCGAGACTGGGATCCTCTAGCCCAGGAGAAGCGTGGCAACTTTGGCTGACTTGATCTGATTGGGCAGGAACACAGTCTAAACCCATTGGTGGATTCTCCATCTCCGTGCTGAGAAAAGGCATTCAGGTAAGACAACGCCCCTTCTGTCTTTTCGGGCATTAGAGCATTTTCCACATAATTTGTCCAAAGTAGAATTTCAGCCTGGTCATTTGTATCTCAAGTGAACTCTGGGTTGATTTATTCAGTGATTCATTGGTTTGTTTTCTTGTCTGTCCACAATATTCCCAGGAGTCTTCTCCAACATCATAGTTCAAAGGTGTCAATATTCTTCCTATCCTGTGTCTTTTGCTTCCATAGAGTATCATATAGAATACAATTGCTTGTGTTACTCTGATCTTTGTAGGCATAGACATATCACAGCATTTAAATATTTTTTCCAAAGCCTTCATGGCTGCTTTACCACATGTAATTGGGATATTTTCTAGGATTTAGGATTAGATCTAGGATCTAGGATTTCTAGGCTCCTATGATAAAGGATAAATGAACAACAATTAGAAACATTACTGAGCAGAGCAATTTAGTGATTTCAGATGTGTCCTGAAATGCTTTAATGTAGAAACTACATATAACCACAGCATTCAAATACTCCATGGCTTTTCAATCCTTACTTTTGGTTAGAACACACAAGTATGCCATGGTGATGTACAAAATGATTTGCAGTGGCACGGTTCATGCACTAAATCCAAGATAATTCACAAGTGGTTTGTTTTTGGCTTAAGAGTGATATTAAAAAAAAAAAATCTAAGTCAGAAAAATGTATGGTCATTTGGGACAAGAACTATACAGGTAGCCCTTGGCTTACAACCATTCATTTAGTTGGCATTCAAAGTTACAGTGGCCCTGAGAAAAGGATCATTTTCCACAGTTACAACCATTGGCAGCATCCCCATGGTCACGTGATCAAAAATTTGGCCACTTGGCAACTGGCATGTATGTATGTCGCTTACATTTCTTAGGGACATGTGATCACCTTTTGTGATCTTCTGACAAGCAAAGTAAATGAGGAAGTCAGATTCACTTAATAACTGTGTTACTAACTTAACATCTGCAGTGATTCATATATCAACTGTGGCAAGAAAGAACGTAAAGTGGGGCAAAACTCAACAACTGTCTTGCTTAGCAATGTAAGTGTTGAGCTCAGTTTGATCATGCATCAAGGACTACCAGTAGTTTGAAACTATAATTTGTTCATCTTTTGATGCTGGTTTATGTTCCATTCATTCTAGATATTGCAGAAATGAACAATCTATGAGCAAGTCAGGATCACTTTTTTCTTCTCTTGATCCTGATTTGTTTTTTGATTAAAGCAAATCTTGACATTATACTATGTGACATGTGTCATTTCTGATCTATTAAATAAGCTAGTCTGAAATAAAGTGTCTTGTCTGTTTACTTAACATTATGTCCAAGTAAGAATTCAAATTGCCTCCAATCTGAAAGCATTCTTCTGTATGAAAAATGTTATGCTTGCTAACTTTATGCATTGTATTAATAAATTGTACTAATAGTCTTCCAAAACATTGTAATAATGACTATTATATCTTATATTTGTGTAGGCTTTATTTTTTCTATAATTGATCCAAGCACAATAAGCAAAAGTCAGAACTAAACCATTAAGTTAAGTTGGTCATGAAATCCAAAAGTATGCATATTCATAATGTTAAGACTTTCTATATAATTAGTTTATATTAAAAGGCAGCATTCCAAGAAAAGAAACAGAGTACCAAGAGAAAAACAACCATTGCCTCATCCATTAAAACTATTCAAAATATCATAATTCTAAAAGTTTATATAGTTTATAGATCATAACTGACCTAGACCAGCAAAAACTTACCCATTATATTAAATAGTTCTTTGGATTCTAGCCTTGCTTTATTTATGTATCAGGCCATTCTGCCATTTGAGAAATACTGTAGCAAGAAATGTATAACATAGTACTGGTTTTGTTTATTTATGAACACTAGGAGGATAGCCAGTTGTCCTCTTAGTCCTTAAATCAGCAGAAATATATGTTATTTTGGTGCTCCAATAGCCTATTGTAGCAGGTGATTCTGTCCTTACAGTTTTAATATAGGACAAGTGAAGGAAAGAATTGTAGGCAGATAATCTTAAAGGAAAGTTTAGCCACCTGTTAAGTTGACCAACTAATAAGTTACAGGTGTGGAGGTATGGAATGAACTGGACTACTTTTGGATATGAGTGTAACCCTCTTTCCAAAGAATGGCAGACCCATTTTTTTATATATAGATTGACCACAGCCTTAAATAGGGACCAATTTCATGTCTTCAACCATATCGTCAGTGAATCATGCTAGATTTTGTTCGGAGCAAAAATAATGTTGAGAGGACAAAGAAAATGCTCCCTTAAGACTAAAAATGTTAACTATGACATTTAGTGATGGACTGGGAAAGAAACATATGCAATATTGTAAAAATATATCACATAAAAATGGTTCCTGGAGCACATTCCTGCTGCAATATGGGAATGTGAAGATGAGTCCAACAGCATTTTCAGTTCACGCCCAGAACCTGAGCTTGCCTATAAGGGTTTTGGTTTTTGTCATAAAAAACTTACTTCTCCTTCAAAAATCTCAGATTAACCATTTCTAGGACCTTCTGAACTGCCTCTTTTTGCAAACGTGAATCGCTTTGTTCTCAAAGATCTTTATCTTCAGTGTTCTTTCATTTTTATTGTTAGCTTTTGTTTGTTGGATCATTCTAAGCAAACATTATATTGCTTCTCAAGCCCACCTGTGGCTGTTATATAGAAATCCTATCCAACTGTCAAACCTCCAATTGCCAGCCTGCTTTATGAAAGTTGGCATAATATGAGGTTTGTAGGAAAAACAGGCTTTTCTATGCAACAGAACTATCATGATGCATGCTTTCATAAGCACAGTTGGTAGACACCAAATGAGACAGAAGCCTGGTCTTGCGTGGATCTGTAACAATTGTAATTCTGATTTTAAAAATCTAGTAAAAAAGTATATTTTTGTATATTGTGGAAGAGAAAATGATGATGAAAAGAGGTAAGCAGTAGAGGGTTGCTTAGGAGATCTCGAATAAGGATAGCATGCATATATAATTCATAAGTAAATAACTGAACGTCTGATGTGTTTGTTGAATCCCAGTAAGTAGTCATTATCTAACCTTATTCTCCTCTTTGTTACTCCTACAATTTCCATTGTCAATATTTTTGTCAAAAGTATAATTTCCATTGTCAATATTTTTGTCAAAAGCTGACCCCAATTAAAAACCAACTGTTATGGCTCTATTAAAGTCTGCCTTTCTGATCTATGACTGATCATTGTTAAACACTGTAGATATAAGAAAAATGACTATGGTGGTACCGTGTCTACTATTTAAAAAACATCTTGGCTATCAGATATATTGGGCACTTGCATACATGTATAGTGGTGCTTAAAAGTTTGTGAATCCTTTAGCATTTTAAATATTTCTGCATATGACCTAAAATGTGATCCGTTCTGCAGCCTAAAAGTAGATAAAGAAACCAATTAAGCAAATGAACCAAAAACATTATACTTGTTCATTGATTTGTTAAGGAAAATGATCCAAAGCTACATAGATTTTGTGGAAAAATATATGGCACCAGGAATCAGTTTTGTAGAAGACAATTTTTCCATGGACGGGAGGGGCAGGAGGAGGACCGTGCAACCTAGATCCCTTGCATGCTCAGTAGGGGTCACACTCCTATGAGAATTTAATGCCTGATCATCTGAGATGGAGCTGAGGGGATGATGCTAGTGCTGGGGAGTAGCTGCAAATAGAGATGAAGCTTCACTCGCTTGCCCGCTGCTCACCTCCAACGGTGTGGCCTAATTCCTAACAGGCCATGGACTGGTACCGATCCATGGCACAGGGGTTGGAGATTCCTGCTCTAGGATTATCAGTTCATTTCAACAGGAAATTACTTAGGTGTTTCAATCAATGGGTTGAAAATAGTATATGATTGTGAGAAGTCCCATTTATTCAAAGGACAGAATTCTGAGTATTCACAATCAAGTCTGATCTTCACAACACAAGTATGTGGAGGTGTGGCATACCTCAAACAACGATTTCTGAGAACCACTGTTGATGTTTACCAGGCTGAAAAATAGTTACAAAGAGTTTGAATTCCACCCATTCACTGTCAGGCAGATTGTGTACAAATGAAGGCAATTCAACACCACTCTTACCTTTCCCAGGAGTAGTCGAACAACCAATATCATACCAAGAGCAAGGCCTGTAATACTGAACAGCTGAACAACAACTGAACAATAAGACTGTGCATGGCAGGGTTGCAAGGAGAAAGTTACTGCTTTCTAAAAAGAACACTTCTGCCTGTCTACATTTTGTGATAATCCCGAAAGATACTGAAAGAATGTTCTCTGGATAGATGGGAATCAAATATAACTTTTTGGCTTGAGTGAAAAGTGTCAGGTTTGGCAAAAGGCAAACACTGCATTCCACAAGCAGAACCTTATCCCATCTGTGAAGCATGGTGGCGGCAGTATCATAGTTTCAGCTTCTAGACTAGGATGGCTTGCATCACTGATGGATGGATGAATTCTGTATTGTACCAGCAAATTTTACAACAAAATGTCAGATAATCTGTCCATGAACTGAAGATCAAGAGAGAGTGCATCACGCAGAAAGAGAATGATCGAAAATATAGAAGTTGTACAACCAAAAATAGAAAATGGTTAATTCAGAAGAAAGGTAAAGTTTTGGATGCCCAAGTCAAAGTCCCTGACCTTAATCTTATAGAACTGAAGTGGGCAGTTCACGCAAGGAGCTCACTAACATCCCTCAGTTGAAGCTGTGTTGTAAGGCGGAACGGGTTAAAATGCCTCCTAGCCAATGTACAGGGCCAATCAGCAGTTATGGGAAACATTTACTGTAGTTACCCATGGGGGGTACACCAGCTACTGAAAGCAAAGGCTCATATACTTTTTTTTTTGCACACAAATATATAGCTTTGGATTATTTTCCTCAATAAATCAATGGACAAGTGTAATGTTTATGATTTGTTTGTTTAATTGGGTTCTCTTCGTCTAGTTTTAAGACTTGTTTGGAGAACATATCACATTTTTGGTCATGTTTATGGAAAATTTTTGAAAATTCAAAAGGGTTTAACAACTTGTAAGCACCACTGTATGTAATTCAAATGCACAGACATGATAGTAATTTTAGTTATTGTTGACTGTGACTGAAGGAGAAACTTTCAATTTTAAAAGATTGAAGAAGGTAAAGGAGGCATGCCTCTACAAACAGATATTAATATAACCACTAGAGGGAGACATATACATTTTGAAGAGCAATGGTTATGGAATGGTTATCTCTCCAAGGAAAGAAATATAGTGGTAGAATTAAAAAAAAAAACTACATAGAAATAGACATCATCTTAATTCAGCATATTTCATATTGAATTGAAAAAAACAGGTTTTTCTATTACAGGAAAATTGGCCAGGTATTCTATTGCCCAAAGATGTAAATTATTACATATTTAATGCATATTCTACAACAATTCTAAATCATTAGTTTCTGTATTTTCTAATCCTGTCATCATCCTTCTTTTCCTTCTTGATTCCTGCTTCACTTTAATAGAATCTGTAAAGCATGAGTCTCAGAACGTAAAACCTGAAGTGGAATCTGACCAATATGGAATAAAATGGAACAATTACCCTATAATATTTGAACTATAATTGATGCAACCTAAAATTACGCTTGTCTTTTGATCATTCATGGGATTATTGAGGAAGCAACTACCAATCAGAATTAATACTATGCACAATTAATATGCATAAATATCCTTACTGTATAAGCAACTACTTCAACTGCTTGGTCCTCTATTTGATGACCATGATCATTCATAGATGCCTTCATCTGGATATAGTTCAGGATTACTGATTATGCCTTTCACTATTCATCTTCATAATTCTGGACAGCCTTTTGGTTTCAGCTAATATATGTCTCCTTCCGTAATTATCTACAGATAATGTTTATCTGCGAGATACTTCAATGCTAGGTACCATTTTGATACAAGATACATTGTTGTAAGTCCTGTGATTATAACTAGGGTGAGGAGCTGGCCTGACCAGGGGTGAGGATGGAAAAACCAAACTAAGTAAGTATTAGCAGTGCTAGGATTTTACATTCATATTTTCTCTGAAGGTGTAATTGGAACTGATCTCCTGGCTATTTGAATTTCTGATGAAAGAAAGTGGATTCCTTTTCAACATTCAACAGATTTTTCTAAGGCAAGAGAGGTTTCTGGATCTGGCTGGCCATATCTTCCCTATGCTCTTCAACTGAAGGAAAACATGAGTAGAGGATGCTGCTTCGTATCCTGAACCAACTGCTTCAGTAACTGCAGATATCTACTGAATGCAATTTCTTGTTGGTCTATCTTTGGGTAGTGATTAGTTGCATTTTCCTAATAATTCTGCACCATTATAGCAACTAAGGTTAGCTTTGTATAACACCAGTTTTCCAGTAATGCAAATGAAGTAATGCTGCTTGAAAATTGTATTTCTCTTGAAGCTTTCTTTTCTCCCATCAGCATGAAAATGAGGAACTCATTTTGAAAAATCTTTCTGACACTGTAGAATATCAATAATGTGACCCACCCATTTCTTTGAAATGTCAACCTCGAATGATCCATCAAACTACTTCATCATCTCATGGGAAACTCACAGGTTGCTCTCTACTTCATTCTTGGTCACACACATCAGCTCTTCCTGGATCACCATCTTTATATTTTTGACCCAGTGATACACAGTACTCAGTTCAAGACAGTGGTCACAGTAAGCAACCTGCGTTCAGTGGTGAATTTCAACTGGAGGGACTACTTTGGGTAGTTGATTAAAATGCCTAATGTATATTCCAGTGCCTTTTTTCTAAAAAAAAAAAAAAAAAAAAAAGGTGCCGGAACTCACACACGTCATACAACCCGCCTTGCCTACCCTACAAGGTTCCATCCAAAAGAGGTGCCGGAACTCTGTTCTGGGCGTTCTATGAGAAAAAAAAGCCTTGGTATATTCATTGCAGGCTTCCTTTCATGAATAATAGCAACACAAGCTTTTTTCACAAGAACATGTATTTTCTTAACTTCTTATCAACTGAAGTGAATAGACACTATAGAACACATCAGAGCTTTAGTGCATTAGCACTGGCATAGGTTGGTGACTTATGACTGAATACATTACTTTTCCATCAACCCCTGTGTATAAATACTCTCTTTCTTCCAAAAGTTGTAGACAATTGAAACATTTCTATAAAACTACTTTCAACTATATATGGATTAATCCTTGGTGTTTTTTAGTTCAATATTAATAGAATTTAGCACCATGACATTGCCAAGATAGTTCTGGCTATCTTCCACAATGTGTTGGGAACCTGGTGTACTTAGATCATTTGGTTGTTTTTTTCCCCCCCTCTCGTACATCTCTCATAAAGGTCTGAATTGATGATAGCGTTTTAGAAACTAATCCCACATTACACTGACTTGCCAAATCAAGCTTTCTGTTGCTTGGCCAGTTAAACAACAAATGCTTGTACTTTGATTCCAGTTTGCAGCAGCTGCCAGCAATTCCATTTTTCGCATAGGGTATCTATTGTGGGCAATGGATGTACTAAAAGCTGCAAATGAAATTTGTCTGTTACAATAAAAATAAAACTGATGCAGCACATGTTGCTTTTTATTTGCATCAGCTAGTGAAAAGATTGTAAACAAAGTCCTTCAGTTACCTCAACTGATCAAAAGTCTGTGGAAATGGAGGTTTACATGATTTGAAGTGGAGAAATATTACCAGGAGTGGTCAGCCAAGCAAGAGCAAGATGTGAGGTCTGAAAGAAGTGTTCTGAGCTTCTCAAAGGCCTCTCTTGCATTGGTGAATGTCATGACTTTCCAAAAAAGAAAGCTGCTGCCCATCTCCAGTTTGCAAAAGACTATGAGGATAAGCCAGAAGGCTATTGGAAGAATGTACTGCAGACGGATGAGACCAAAATAGAATATAATAGCATTATATTTGGCAGAAGGTAATGATCGCATTCCAGCCTAAGACCCTTATCCCATCTGTGAAACACAATGGTGACAATATCATGGTTTGGGTCTGCTTTTCTACCTCTGGACCAGGATGGCTTGCATCATTGATGGATCTATGAATTTTGAATTGCACCAGCAAATTCTACCGCAAAATGCCTGTCTATGAACTGAAGCTCAAGTTATACTGTATAGCAAGACAATGACCCAAAACAAAATAAAAAGAGTACAACCAAAAAAATGGATCCATCAGCATCCCAGAGTTAAAGCCATTCTATAAGGAAGGATGGGCTAAAATACCTGCAACTGATGTGCGGGACTGATCAACAGTTCCTGGAAATGTTTAGTTGCAGTTATTGCTCCCCAAGGAGATACATGAGATTTTGAAAGCGGAAGGTTCACATACTTTTGCCACACACAAATATATAGCTTTGAATCATTTTTCTCAGTAAATCAATGAACAAGTTAATGTTTTTGACTGATTTGTTTAATTGTTTTTTCTTTATCTAATTTTAGGACATGTGGGAAACATAATATTTTTATTTATTTATGAATATTTATTTTTATTCATATTTATGGAGAAATACTGAAAATTCAAAAGGGTTCGCAATTTTTTTTAAGTATTTGCTGAATGTAGCAAGGAATTCCCTGGGTTAAAAAAATAAACACATTTCCTCCCCCTTGCTATATCTGAAATGCAAGATTTGGCCTATAAGAACTACATTTCTCCTTCCCTGCCCAGAAAAACATGTGTAGGTGTACTGCTTCTTCAAGTGCAGCAATAAAACATTTCCTGGCTATCTAATCAGCACTATTTCCTACAGTGTTTATTATGGCATGATTTCCTCAATAATCTCAACAGCTGCAGGTTGAGCTGTGACGTCAGTCTTAAAACAATAAGTTCAAGCTGACTTCCAAAGAAAGCTAATCAGCTGCTTGTCATAATTTACAATTCAATTCAAATATGAAACAAATATGCAAGATTTCTTTCAACAATTCTTATGAAGGAAGGCCTCCATACAAAAGACTTCCACATATTTGTCAATACTGGTTAATTTGACCCTGTCGCATTTGAATCCTGACTTTCTCCTTCTCTTATAATACTGGCGATGTGCTTTTCTATTTTCCTGCAACCCTGTTGCCTTCCTCAGCTTCTTTCTGCATGAACAGTAAATTTTATTGATTAGTTGTATGACCATATCAAAAAAACTATTAAACCGGGTCAGAGAAAACAGCAAGACATATTCATAATTAAAGAGTTCTGCAGTCAGTCTCAATCTGTTCTAGATACTCTATACTCTTCAAAATGGCCTTTGATATAAAAATCGCAGTCTTGTTAGCGATAGGCAGATGCATTCCCTGCCCTTTCTGCATGAATTTATACCTTTTTCTCTTTATTTTTCTACTTTTTTACATTGTATATTCTTCTCCCTTCCTCTCTTGCTGATCTTCCTTCATCTTATTAATATATTCTTCTTTACCTCATCATATCTTTCTGGTATGATCAACTTTTTCTGGAGCAGCATATGAGTGAATTATCCATTATCTTATTGCTTCTCTAGCTATCTCTTGGTTATTAATCCATTCCTATTTTGGATCAGCTCTAACGATGGTTGTTTGCAGGAATTTTTCTAGGGATTGAATGAGCAGAAAAGTGCATACTATGATGCAATATTAGGTCACCATGTGTAGTAGATGTGGTGATCTTAGATAATTATCAATGAATCTATGGTCCATCCCTGTGGGGATAAATCTCAAAGGATTTAATCCTTTAAATGCAGATATGCTCTTGTTGGGTTTAGAGGGGGCTATGTTTACTTGAAGGCTGAGAATCAGAGTTTAGGCATATTCCTGGATTCATTTCTGAACCTAGATGTCAACTTTCAGTAGTTGTCTGTGGCTAAGGCTATTGTATAAGTTCTCCCATTCCAAATTGGATCATATTGTTGTCAGAATTGGGTCTAGGACAACTCGATGCAGCCAACTTGTTGTGGCCAATTCGCCACAGGACAACTTGCAGTGGGACATCAACACTGTATTAATCATTTCATTCAGTTACGGTATTTTTATTATTGATGATCACATTTTCATCAAAATTATTATAACTCTTGTATTTCTGAATTGACTTTATTTTATTATTGGCAACAGATCTGTTGAAATTAATTTAAGTTTCGTACTTGTTGAATTGTCTTACAGTGAGTTGGCCACACCGAGTTGTCCCATTCCATGGTGACATGCAGCTTAGTTACATATTCTTTGGATTAGTGAAGTTTACTCCACTGCCAAAAAGAATTCAGAAACATCAGCTGACTCCGGTCCATAATAATGTCCCCAACCTCTGATCATGTTTAATTATATGAAATTCTGTCTCCCTTATTGTAACTATTTCACTGGGTATTATTTGTTTCTGAGGAAACTTCCTCATGAATAAAGTGGAAGTGAACTTGTAAAAGACCTCATTCTTCCACGTGAAACTACCTGAGCTTTAAGAGAAGTCCTTTACTGATTCTTGCAATTCTCAGAAGTACTGAGGAACAATCCATCCTCAGTGATGGAAAGCTCTACCATGAAAGGTCAGTTACTTGCTGCTCTAATGCCCTTCCATGGGAAGGGAACATTTAGAAAGGGTTTTAGTATTTAAATGGATAGGTCAGCTTAGGTAGTCTTGATTTGGTTATTTGTTCTTCTTTGTATTGTCTGTTGTTAGCTGCCACAGCACTATGTTTGGCTAAAAAGGGGAATGTAATTCCCTTAGCTTCTCTTCAACTCCAAGACCTATATTAATAGGAGGAAGTCCAACACAAGATGGCCTATAGCCACATTTACGATTTTATAGTCATACAATATATACATCTCCTATCTTTAAAAGATTGCAATATTTTTGTAATCACCCTAAAGCCCTTAAACCAACTGAGAAGATTATAACAGAGGTTTCGTGAGAGTTTTACTCTCAAAGGATAGAAAACTAGTTTTATATGCTCTATTGCTAACTCATTTTGTGAAAATAGCCTCACGCCAAGCTTTATGCCAGAGAGGATTAGACAGTCTTAATACATAACTTTCATCTGGGCATAGGTTGGGCATCTAAGAAATTGGTAGATCTATCCCAACTCCTCCTCCTTTAGGAGAAAAAAGCTTCTTCCTTTCCAAGGTAGCAGAATAAACTTAGTCAAAACGGAATCTGAAGCTGAGGGACAAGATGGGAAATAGAGGACTAGAAACATTCTTTTTAGTCTGTAATTAAAGTGAAATTTCCAGGAAAAAGGGAATTTTTAGGTAACAATTAAATAAAAAAGAGAAAGATTCAAAGAAACCTATTTTTTAGAGAAATAGAAAAAGCTATATTTTTATTTTCTTTAATACTGAATGTTTTTGCTAGTAATTACTTAAATATTTTTATATTCTCTTTTCCTACATTTAAAAAATAATGTTTGATTTTATTTACCCCTTGTGGGATATTAGAGCAGATTTCTCTAACATTACAATCATGATAAACTAGTAGAGGAATCATTGTTTATATGAAAACTATCTTTGCTGTAGTTTAATACTGAGTCAGGAATTGTGCTTTCATGAAAAAGAATTTTTTAAAAAAATATTTTTAATTTAAAAAATATATTCTTAAAATCACACATACACATATATAATTGTATTATTTTATTTGTATAATGTAATATAATAATCAGCAAAATTAATTTTAAAAAAGTAATTACACTTTTATTTCTGCATTTTTCATTATAATAGAATTTTGTTTGTTTTGACATTAATTCCCAGGCATATATTTTTCTAAACTCCAAGTGAAATATATTAACAATTCTCAAGATAAAATAATCTAGCAAAAATGGCTTCTTAATCCCTTGCTCTTTCTGGTTTATTACTTAATACATATACAGAATTCTTAATTATATGAAATTTGAGGGTTTACATTCTAAAATTTGAATGAATCCTAGAAAACTCAGAAACCCAACAGATTTCATCAGGTTCACATAATACTGAAACAAAGCATAAAATGGCGGGGGAGAATTGCTGGTTCAAAGAAAATTCTTTGTAAGAAGTTGAAAACCATATAAAGGGCACCTTATTCCCATCCTTCTTTCTATTTTCATAGAGTTTGTAGACTTGGGATTAAGTTTATATTGACAGAGCAAACATTTTACTGGCCTCCAATGAACTATTAAGAAAGAAAGTTAGAAACCTTATAGCACCTTTGCTTTGCAACATTAACTTAAAGACTGATGAAGCCAATGTTTTTGACTGGAATTAGCACAGGAGTTGGTTAGAAAATGGAATCATTTTAAAAGTAAATTGTACCTGATCTGTGTATTTGAAAACCTGAGTACTAGATTTACAAGTTTCAGTATGGAACATATCACTTCAGTCTACAGGAGGAAATACCATTAAATATGCAGACACATACCCACATACTATGCCTATGTAAAAATGGGACAGCTCGTGGCAGAATCAGCCTTGTTTATAAGAGGGGAAAATTCAAACTGAAGTACAGTACACTTATTATTTGGGACTAAGGAAAATGAAAAAAAGCTTATATTGTTTTTTCCAGAAATTTTCTAAAACATTTTCCTCTTTTTTTAAAAAATTCTATGGTTGCATTGTGATTAAATGATATATCTGCTTAGAATAAATGTTGCAGGTGCCATAGGATATTCATGGATTCCTTGGTACATGAGAAACCAAAGAATGCTCAGGAAGCCAGATTTAAGATGTCAGGTAAGCAAATTATCTTCCTCTATGATAAGATTTACAGATGTGTTTGTCTTATAAGTGCAGGAAAAAAACAACAAAAACCCCAAATCCCCATCTTAACGGTTAGGATACTAAACTCTTCATTGGACACTACCCGCTGTGGAGGAATGGTTGGTGAATCTTGCTGAGATGCATAGATTATTGTTTTTGATTAGAGAAAAGGCATTATATTTATTGGTGATTGGAAACCTCTTAAGGAATGTTTGCACAAAAATGAAAAAAAAATGAACTTGTGATTTATGGCTTTGATGATTAGACAGAATAGATTATACTAATAACAATATGATGTAACTTTAGAGACAGAGATTATAATATAATTATACTTATAACTGCTGTGAAGAATATTGAAAGCCGCTTCTTTGTATCTTTTTTCTTTCTCTATTTTTCCTCAACTTTTTTCACTTCTTACTTTCTCTTTGCTTTCTTTTTTTCTTCCTTACTCTATATTAGTTTGTTTTAGTTTTTATCTTTTTTTTAAAAAAAAAACTTTCAATAAAAATCATGTCTAAAAAAGATGCTGGACTCGTCTCAGATATCTCAGAGAGTTCCAATCTCCTCCCAGCTGAAAATTTTTCTGAATGACCTTGGGTATATTTGGGTTTATTAAGTGATAACACTATTTGATTTAGGTTGGGCATGATGGGTTAATCCACCATTATGGTTTATTGGATTAGAAGGACATGATCAGCACATACTATCTAAGTTGCCTCATAAATTAATTATAAAGATAAAATGGGACTTGAGGGAGAACCATATATACTATTTTGTGTATAAAATGAAGGGCCAGGGTGAAAAAAATAAACTTCACTGTATGGTACCCTTATATATGCTCCTTTATTTAAGAATCAGTTTAAAAGAACAATACATTTTTTTCTTTGTTACATCACTGCCCTTCTCTTTCTCAGAGCACTGTAACACGGGGTAGCATGTAATTACAGTGCATAGGATTAAATGTACTATCTTGGACAAAGAAATAAGCTCTCTCAACAGGGCCCTAAGTCAATAGGAAGTGAAGAAGCGGGAGGAGAATGCATCACTGTTTGACTTTGGTGTCACTCAAAGCTGGGTAACATTGTGGTGTTTGTCTTCGAGTAAGACATGGACATCTTTTGCTAAGCCCTTTGTCCTGGCTCTACTGTTAGGCAGACTGAAGCAGATAGCTCACATGAGTGGTGCTAGACAGCAGTATGATATTGTAGTACAGAGCTATATATGCATGTTGCCTTCCCTACATCCTGAGTTAAGGAAAGGAGGAACAGAGAGGGAGGAAGGAGTGGGGGGGGGAAGAAGGAGGGCAGAAAGTAACAGGGATTTAGGGAGGGAGGAAGGAAGGAAGGAAGGAAGGAAGGAAGGAAGGAAGGAAGGAAGATTTCTGACATCACCAGCATCTCACAAGGAATCTCACTAGGGAAGCCAACAGGAAGTCAGGAGTTACCCCTAGTAATTTTTTCCCCCACCTGCAGTCATTCTGTCTCTCTGTTTGGAAAGGAAATATCCTTTTTTAGATTGAATGGCAGAGAAAGCTGAACTGTTTCCTGAAGAATGAGGGTAATATAGGGCATGATCCAGTATCAAGAATTATGATGGGCTCAAATAGATAACATTTCACTTAGAACTACCGTAATCACCACTGGGTGTGAAAAAGCTGCATCCAAAAGAAGCAGCATCAAAGAAGCTACTGTGTTTGATCCTAAACATTACTGATAGAAAATAATTTCTGAGAAGGTTATTATAATGAACCATTAACACTGTGCTCCTAGAATACCATAAGCTGCCCCAATTTCTTGAAAACATTGTTACACCATTGGCAAATGTTTCTTTCTCAGCTTATAATACAGATATAATTCCACACAATTTTTTTTAATTTAATGAACAACTGATGCCAATTAACGACTAGACAGTGCTTTTTTTTGTAAAAAAAAAAAAAAAAAAAAAGGTGCCGGAACTCACACACGTCATACAACCCGCCTTGCCTACCCTACAAGGTTCCATCCAAAAAAGGTGCCGGAACTCCGTTCTGGGCATTCCATGACAAAAAAAGCCCTGCAACTAAACAACAAAGAAGCTTTTTATTTTTGTTTACTGTATGCAAATGATTGCAGAAACTATTCTCAGGCATGCATTCATAAATAAAAAGAAAAGTCAGATCAAGCCATACATCTCTCTGAGCCCTAGGAAGGAGTCAGTGGTAAGATGCTTCTGAAATCTTGCCAAAAAAATGCAGAGTTCGCCCAGGTAGTCAACAGGAGTCAACAATGATGAGAGAGAGAGAGTGGGGGGTGGGGAGGATCTATAACTAGGTATGAAGGTTTGGTCAATGGAATCTATGAAAATATTTATCATCTGTGATTTTATACCCACCCTCCATTCCTTTTCTTCTTGTCTTGTCTCCTCTCAGTACTCCTAGACCTGACATTTTGCAGTTACTCCAAATTGCATTTTCCTCCCATCTTTCTGCAGGAAAACAAATATTCCTCTCCTTGGAAATTAAAATAGAGAAGAACAAACAGAAACACAGGAAAGCTATAAGTGGAGCAATGACATTTGAGCATACATACATTGTCTCCTCTGTGACTAAAGCTCACAAAAATGCTCACCAAAAATATATTTGCATGCTGGCTGGAATTTGCATTTCTCTAAGGCAGCTTTTGTGGGAACTAAAGCTGTAATTGCTCAGGCTCTGCCACAATGAGACACTATACTGGCTGCTGTGTGAAAAGACAACATTACTTCCTTCCGACTTGTCACTGCAGGGTTCACTTGGCTGGGTGTGGCTATTTGGGAACAACTGGAGAAGAACGGTGTACACCTGAAGTGGTGTGAACAGGAGCAGGCTGTACTGTGTGTAACACAGGTCAGATGGGAGGTGGAAAAGAATAGCCCCAGGAATGAAAATCCACCGCGATGTCTTTAGTTAGATGCTTTGTGTCTGTGTGCTTCAGATTATCAGAAGAAAATAACATTAGCATAATATACAAGAAAAGAGGAAACTATTACTTTGTCCCATTTAGATGAGATTTAGATGTCTGTTCCAGAGTAATTAATTTTGATTCCAGTAAGCAGTTTCAGATTACAATTACTGCATGGCCAAAATGATTTCTCAGGATAATTTCCCTAGAGTGCACCTTCCTTTCTCTGTAAGTTGCAAGTTGTTATTTTGGTTTCCACAAAAAATATAAGAACGATCGTATGCTCACTTGAAGCTTGGATCTACACAAAAGAGTGTGTGCTTCCTAAAGCCTATTTACTTACATGGTGGCTTATGTGATATTGAGGATGCTGGTTAGGCTTGCTCTGCTTAGAGCCTTTGAATGTAAATCTCCCCCACCTCTACCCCCCACCCCCCACACATTAATCCATCAATTCTTTACTTAAGACTTTTCTGGAATAAAATTAATGTCTAAATGATTTATCCAACGACACTTGTTCTGTATGTATACAGCTATAAGAATGATAAAAGAAACACAATTCTCTTTTTTAATCTCTTAGAGTATATTGTTGTTTTCTGCTGACAACCACTCTATCTGTGAGAAAGAATCCCCTGTTGTGATTAATATTTAGATCCCCATTACTACTACTGCTCTGGAAATTGTGGATATAGTGGGGCAGCACGTAGGAAGGTATCTTATTTCCCTGCTCCTTTTGCCCTCCCCTTCTCAATAATCTTTCTCTTAAAGTTGTGGCTACAGAAGCTGCATGTCCCTTTGATTATGATTTGAGGGGTTACCTCTCTGAATTACACTCATGCAGCTTCAGCCTCACTGTGGAGAGAAATAAAGTGAGAGGCCAAGTGGTCTGGTTGCTGAAAGAGTAGGTGAGGGATGCTCATGAAGCCCAATCCATTTCAAACTAAATTCTTTTTTTTTAACAGAACTTCTGAATAAGAGTTTGCTGATTGCTAGTTCACTGGTAAATTACTCTGGGATCAGTTAGGCCAGGGGTAGTCAACCTTGACTCTTTTATGACTCGTGGACTTCAACTCCCAGAATTCCTGAGCCAGCTAAGCTGGCTCAGGAATTCTGGGAGTTGAAGTCCACGAGTCATAAAAGAGCCAAGGTTGACTACCCCTGAGTTAGACTTTCTACAGAAGAGGCCATATTATTGATTTATCCAAAACTGGGTGACCCCTCCTGATGAAGAGAGGAGGTTACAATTTCCTGCATCTACTCTATCAGCCATCTACTCTATGATCTGAATAATCAAGACTGGCAATGGCCAGCTTTACATGAGGTGGGTTAGGTGGATGTAAGCATCTTGTCTCCAATATTAGGCTTCAGAAACTGAAATGAAATCCCTAAAAACATGACCATGTAGTGCTCCAGAACTTCGACATGATTGTGATGTGTCAAGCCCCACCTCATTTGACTTTTGAAGTGTTTTGCAAATTCTTTGTGGCAAATTATTGTAATACCAGGACCACTGCTGAGAAGCCCCTTCCCCCTATGAAATAATTCTTCTAGGCGGCACCTCGAAGATGCAAAGAGAAAGCAAGACAGAATTTTTTGATCTGCCTTACTGCCATATAGTAGATACAGCATAATGTTTTCACAGGCATACATTGGATTTGCCGTTAGGCTTATGTCACTTGTCCTCAAGTCTTTTAATGGATTGTTGGGCACCTGAAAAAGTTGCTAAATCTAGAGAGCATTTTGGGATCCATAAAATCAAAGAGAATGCCTAGGAATAATTGTATTGCCATATCACTACACCATAATGCAATTCCCCAGGCCTTCAGGAATCCCTCAGCAGCAGACTATCCTGAACGCTCCTTCGTCTCTGTGGAGAGGAACAGCAAGTACTAATTTATGAGAAAGCGATTGTGGCAATAGAGTAAATGACCTCTGCAAATTTTAACTCCTTTCCCTGTACTCAGTAATGCACCCAAAATAAGAACTTCTGTTTTAACAATTGATTTCAGATGATAAACTCCAAGTGTTGATGGTACATTCTATTCTTCATTACTCCTATGGCAAAGAAAACATCGTGGTACATGCAACAATTAGTTTAATCAGAATTATATCCTAATAGACATTTCTGTGTCCAATTTCATTTGTAGAAAGTCAAGTAGTTAAAAAAAAACGTGAAATTACTTGGATGTTTTCAAAAGTTGATTAGAGAAGTATCATATTAAAAATTATCTTTAATTATTCCACCTCAATTTAGTTATTTTTGTGAAGATCAAATTTCACCCAAAACACGGAGAATTAAAAATGTAGATGAAATCTCTGTATTGCTAACAAACGTCTAGTCTTGTGAACAGAATACTAAACAATGAACAAGCTAACTAGGGACTGTATGTCTGCGGAGACTGTCAGTCATCCAGGTCATAATTGTCTCAAAGGTGCTTTTTCAAAAGGCAAGTGGACTGCTTTTTTTTCCCTCAAGGAAAAAGCAGCCCAGCTGTCTTTTGAAAAAGCACCTAACCTGGGTCTGATTCTATCTAGTTTTACTGTTACTGTTAACAGAATCACTTAACCTTTCAGAGGCATATGTAAAGGTTTTAATATCACCATTCATATGATTCTTTAGCTTTAGTTTTGGGAAAAGGGAGGGAGTAATATTTGAGTTTAGTAAGAGTACACATTGGAGCTAGATACATCAAAATGACGCTTGTTGGAAAGTTGTTTGCTGTGGTTATTTGCATACATCATTCATAAAGGGAAACTTATAACAATGTAGAAGGATAGTATATTGTACTTAGCTGCCACCCATCACAACTTCTGGCACATGTACAAACTGCTATAAACATCTTTTATGAGAGCATATGGGAAATGGGAGACTAAGTGATATTAAATTTGAGGCGTCGCTAATCTTGCTTTTACTATTTAATCCAGGAAGCCAAGATGAGGGAAACATTTATTTGAATTTGCCTTTTCTTCAACCTGGCAAAATTCCATGTGGAACATTATTTATCTTTATCCATTATGGAGCCAGGTGGAATTGGTGGAATTTCAAGCTTGTATAATGAAATGTGGTAAATAAGATATTGTAATGGCTTCACTCAATTTTAACATTATCAAATTGTTCCGACTAAACTTGCTACCACTTCTGCATTGCAAAGATTACTATTCTATAAATTTTTACTTGAAAATAAGATGCAGTGAATGCAGTGCAATATATTTCCATATAATCCAATGTGACGGCCCTCCCCATCCATGATGGCAGAGAAGGATATGCTGCAGATCCCATCAATCAAGGAATTTTGTTGGCAGGGTTCAGGAGAAGAGCTTTCTCTGCCGTAACTCTTGTCTTTTGGAACATTTCATCCCCCAGGGTGAGATCTGCACCCACCCACTTGACCTGCTGTAAGGGCCTGAAAACCAGGCTTGGGCCCCAATGGGGAGTGCCATGCTGGAGCTGGTTGATGGACTAATAGCAGATTCCCACCTCACTCTCTGCACTTCCTCTCCATCTTTTTAGCTTAATGTATAATTTTATTGCTATACATATATGTATTGTTTATTGCTTTTAATTTTATAAGCTTCCCAGAGTCACCTTGTGGCAAAATGGGCGGCAAATAAATTGATTAAACAAACAAACAAATACTTACCGTGTTTCCCTGTCTTATATTTTGTTTGCCTCCAAAAGAGGCAGTAGGTCTTATTTTCAGGGGATGTCTTATTTTTTCCCCCAACACATGCCTCGCTTTGTGATGGCAGCACTGACAGCCCCATCCAGCAGGAGACCATATGTCTGCTGGCCCACTTCAGCTGCTTGTGGTCGCTCACGGCAGGAGACCATGTGGCCTGCTGTGCCATGTCACTGCTATGAGGCGAAGCAGGTGGGGAGGGGATGGAGCTGCCCCAAGCACCCCATAGGCACTCAAACACTTTTCCCCTGAATGGAGATCTGATGGACACTGGAAGCTTCGTCTGCTTGCAAATGGGGCGCTTTGAAACGAAGTGATTAGCTCCATCTCCAAGCAACCCATTTGCAAGCAGATGGAGCTTCCAGTCTCCGTCATATCTCCGTTTGGGGGAAAAGTGTTTGGGCGCCTATGGGACACTTAGAAACCGAGCAAATCAGTGGGTTTCCAAGCACCCCATAGGCGCCCAAACACTTTCCCCCCACCTCTGCCTCCATGCATGGACTTACCTGCTGTGCATCAAAGGGCTGGCGGGCTGCAGCTGCTGCCGGACTCCTTCGGCCCCCACATGCTCGCTGCTCTTTGTACTGGCCACACACCCCTGGGACTTATTTTTGTGGTAGGGCTTATATTAGGCCCTCCCCCAAAAATCAGGCTAGGGCTTATTTTCGGGGTGGGTCTTATTTTCAGGAAAACATGATACATGCATACATAAAACTGAATTGTATGTTTAATCAAGTATGAAGCTTTTGATAATGTCACAGATGAAAAAATAATAACCCATATGAAAATCTATTTCTTTTTTCTTTTTTCCTTTAGTTTGGCATATTTTGAGAAAGAAAATATTTCTATTCAATTACCTGATCTTGAAATTTATATATATTTTTATTAGTAGCTCCACTGGGGGGAACTGGATACTACATGTATCCAGCTTCTAATCTCAAATGGATTAGTTCTTGATTTACAACCATTCATTTACTAGCTATTCAAAGTCACAACGGCACTGGAAAAAAATAATTTACAACCTAGCCTCACACTTATAACCACTGCAGCATCCTCACTATCACATATTTAAAATTGGATGCTTGACAACTAGCTTGATTTATGATGGTTGCAGCGTCCCAGGGTCACACCTTCACTATCTGCCCCTTTCCCAGCCGGCTTCCAACAAGCAAAGTCAATGGGGGAATCTGGATTCCCTTAACAACTGCAGTGACTCTCTTAACAATCATGGTAAAAATGGCTGTCAAATTGGGTGTGACTCACTGGTGCCAATTGTAGTTGTAAGTCAACGACTAGTTTTAGTCATTTAAACATGTATGATGGAAACAGTGGTGGGATTTAAATATGTGAACAACCGGTTCTCTGTGTGGATGCCAATTCTAGAAGTCCATTCTGGGCCTGGGCAAAAAAAAAATAGCTACCAGTTCTGCCGAAGTGGTGTGAACCGGCTGAATCCCACCACTGGATGGAAATAATTTTTAATCAGTTCTTAGAAAAGTTGGAAATGTTCAAATAAGCATTAAGAATACTTATTTTGGCTTAGTCTTAATGCTTGTGTATTAAATTGTTGGTTATCAGCAGCAATAAAGATAAAGAATGCAGGGATTTGAACCAAACCTGTTGAAGGAGCTTTTTTTTTTTAATGGTAGTAACAATAGAATTGGACCTATATACCATACAGGATTAATCACTTGCTTTATACACTGCCCATATTGGTTATCTCAAGTTAATGTTATATGGTCTAGACCAGTGTTTCTTAACCTCAACAACTTTAAAATGGGTGCATTTCAACTCCCAGAACTCATGCTGGCTGGGGAATTCTGGGAGTTAAAGTCCATACACCCTTATTTGCTGAGATTGAGAAACACTGCTTTGGGTAGCCTATATAGCAGGGGTAGGCAACCTCGGCTCTTTTATGACTCATGGACTTCAACTCCCAGAATTCCTGAGTCAGCTATGCTGACTCAGGAATTCTGGGAGTTGAAGTCCATGAGTCATAAAAGAGCCGAGGTTGCCTACCCCTGCTATATAGTATATAATGAAATGAGTGGACATAACATGGGCATTAAAATGAAAGCATACAGTAATCAACAGGAGTGAGACCCTTTGGGGAACCAATAGGATAGTTGTACAGGCTTTACACAAGGAAGGTTCTGGTTCTGTATTTGAAATCAGATTAATTTATACTTTTCATCCAAGACAATAAAGTTAATCAATTAAATATAAATTTCAAGAATAATTTCAGTATGGTTCTTGCTTTATGGAACAATATTTGGAAAATCAAAGTTCTGTCCAAAAGTAAATTTCTCACCTACTGTATACGTAAAGCAGAAAACATATGCCTCCCTTCTTTTACTTTTTTAAGCAACTTGAAGTCCCACCCTGAAGTCCTGTTTGGAATTGCAATATTGCTTTTCAATGCAGTTCATACCAAAAATTGTTTCCTTTTTAGTCTCTATCTTCCAGCAATAACCAATGAGGAATAATGCAAATGAAGTTTAATTGTAATTATGCTTTATAGGGCCTGGAATGTTACCTTGGCCCAATGCAATTAAATGGCAGCTAGATCAACTATTGCTTACTTTAATGTTTGCATGTGTTGAAACTATGATTATCCTCATAAGCCTGAATAGTTCTGAGTCAAGTGAGTATGTGCTCAGAATATGCTCAACACTTGAATTTCTTGCTAGCCATGCCAGTTTGGAAACATAATCTGACTTTGTTTCTAGACTGGTGCAATAGCTCTGCAAACTTTGATTAGCAGTTACCGTTCAAAATCTCTACAGGAAATAAAAAATAGGATATGTGGCATGTACAAATTGCATATCAAACACTAATTTCTGATAGTCATAAAGCACTAAATTTACAAATCTCTGTTTAAAAAGCTTTGTCTACCTTTATAATGGTTTATTTTCTCCCTCAGATCAGTGCATTTTGTGTGCAGTTAGAAAAGCCACCATTCCATCCTTCTGAGGTCAGAAAAATAAGGACCCAGATTGTTGGGGGCAACATACTGACTCCGTAAACCGCTTAGAGAGGGGCTGTAAAGCAATGTGAAGCGGTATATAAGTCTAAGTGCTATTGCTTTCTCAAGCAGAATTTTCTTAAGGCCTATTAATAGAAAAAGTTGCCAATTGCACCAATGCTTTGGGAGCCAAGCTGTCTCAGTTTACAGAATAGTTAAAGGCCACCACTCCTCCTTTAACCCTTGTCTGGAATATACACTTATTTACATAGCATTATGTATATATCTACATATCAGGATTTACCGGTATTAGGAAGTCTTAGGGAAAAAATAGTTCTTGTCATGAAATGACTAGTTGAACTTGTGTTGATTATTTACATTGAAGTAATTCTCTTGGAAATGGAAAGTGCTTTGTATAATACGTGCAATCCAAACCTCCATCTGTGCAGGAGTTTATGAAATTATGGATTTTTTTCCATGCATGGTAAATACTATGAATATGTTCCTGATGTTGTGAGACCTGGCCCAAAAATACTGACTCCCCCAGAGTAATAGTGAAGGCTAAAATACTCAGATGGAACATGCTGGAGATGGAACTAGTACAAGGTCACTAGAAGCAAATTGGTGTGCATTGTGAAGCCCGTCCCACATGTCTCCTAGACAAAATTATTGCTTTCACATGTAGCTGGGGAATGGAAGCTTATCGCTACTGTTGAAATTATTTTCAAAATAGTACTTTTGGCTTTCTACATTACAGGAGAATGTTCTTTTGCTTTCACCAGTCATAAAGAGAACTGAGATAAATGGATCCACATTCTTTGAAAAAAGGAAAGTGAAAAAAAATTCAAGTTCAAAGTTGAGCACAAGATTCATAGAGATTCTGACCTTGCAAAATTTATGTCTATAAATTACATGCTTGAATTTTGGTGCCTCAAGGGAAATATTGTGAAATTTCAGCCACCCCATGTACGTAAGCAGAATGTGGATGACCAGTTTTAAATTAAATACATTTCAGATATTTCCTGTAAGAAATACTATATATAAAAAAGGCCAAGCAATGCCCATTTGCTGTGAGTCACAGAGATGCAATCTAATACCAGGAAATTCCACCTCTTTTTGAAAAGATTAAAAGGTGATATGTGCACCGTGTACTTAATACTGAATGATCCTTAATGGTTTTAATACAGGTTACACGATTATGATTCTTGTGGCTGATAATGAGGTTAGTTGAATCACAGGGTGATTACTTCAGACAAATTAGTTCCTTTTTGGGATTTTCTTGGATACAAACCACCACCACAGCAGAAGCTTCTCCTAATGCATTTTGACCTGGAAGATCTAGCTGCCTAGAGTCACCTTTGGCCAGATGGGCAGCATATAAGTTTAATAAATAAATAAAATCTAATGAATACTTCCTTATTCTGTGCTTATGCTTTTGATCTCTTAGCCAAATTGTAATAAAAGTGACAGCTGCTTTTTTAAGGCAGGACATCCCGTGAGTCGCAGCAATTCTGGGATGATTGCCTGTGGCTTACTGCAGGGGTCTTCAAACTTGACCCTTTTATTACTTGTGGACTTCAACTCCCAGAATTCTTCAGCCAGGCATGCTGGCTGAGGAATTCTGGGAGTTGAAGTCCACAAGTCATAAAAGGGCCAAGTTTGAAGACCCCTGGTTTATTGGTTCATCCTCGAGTTGCTGGTAGTTTCCACTGCCAAGGTATCATTTAAATCTAAAACAATTATTTTAATATTGTTTCAACAGATAATGCTCTATTTAGGATTGTGTATGTATGTGGATAAGTTTTTGTTTTAAAATTCTAGATATCCTCAAACCCACTCATTTTGAGTCATGGCTCTACCAACTCTGGCCTTGAAACTCTGTGATAAGAAACAGGCATGGCTCTTAACCAGTAGGAATCCACCCACCCTTGCTCTAAGTGTGTCAGGCGAGCACTGGACAGAGATACGGGATCTTGGATGGTGGTGACTTGATATAACCTAATTGGGTTATGCTGCTTAATGCAATCATTAATAAAGGCATCCTAGAAGACTGTGTTTATTTTGTGTAGTAGAATGCTTCCATCATACCGTATCTTAAATTTCCACATTTAAAAGCACACCTCTATTTCCATTAATAAACTGTGATAAAGTTATCTTTGCTTAGACAGGGTAGACCTGAAGGAGCTTTGATTTATGCAATGTGCTGCTGCTTCTAACCTTTTACTTATTGGCTCCAGTTAAGAATACTAGGGACTGTACACCTAAATCTCCTGTATATGGTTTGAGCCAGTACTTTGTGATAAACATGGCCAGAGTTATGCAACTTAAAATTTTATGGCATGAAGAGTGCATATATAATTATCCTTCCATCTTCTTTGGCTTTGTGGTCTTTTATCCAGTGTTCTCTAGCTGGATTGGATACCAACTCCCATATTCCTGGACATTAGCTATGTTGGTTAGAGAGGGAAGGCATTAGATATAGGGTGTTTATTGCCTATAGAGAGGTTGACCTTTAACAATTGAGAGCTACAAGATATAAACATCTTTCCATTAGAGGGTTCAGAGGACATAAATATATGTCTTGAGCTTAAGATGGAACACTGAGAATGAAAAGAGAAAAACAGTATAAGAATAGTCTCTTTATTTTTGCTTTTGTTTAATCTGGGGTGGGGTGGGGGACAAACATATGAACTTGCCACAAATAATTAGATCACAAGACTTTTTAGCTGACCAGAATCATAGAGCTAGAGGGGGTTGTAAAAAGTTTTTTTTTCAGTCCCCTGGTGATGCCAAATACCCAAACTATGAGATTCCAGATAAATGCAATTTAGCCTCTGCTATAAAAATAATGAGCATGCCCTCTTCAAAGGCAATCTGTGCCATTAACAAAAAACTCAAGTTGTTTAGACATTCTTTTGAATACTTTCCACTTAATTTGAGAGTACCGGTATATTTATTAAGTTATCTATGTTTATTAAAGGAGTAAAGGAGCAATATTTAATTTCTTACTTATGAATTTAGGATCCAGTTTGGGACTGTCACTGCTGATATGGGCAGAGTCCTTCTGACGATGGTTCCTGGGTGTTGTTCCAGCAGGAGACATACAGTAAGTCCAGGAGGTTCCCAAAGTTTAGATCTGCTCCTTCAAGGAGAAGATAACCCCATCTAGAGTTATCATTGAAATCTGAACCAACATGTTTTTGGACAAATGACAATTATATTTTTCCAGGATTAAGCTCCAGTTTGTGTTTATCCACCCAGACCCAGTAGTGGGATTCAGCTGGTTTGCTCCGGTTTGGTAGAACTGGTAGCTAATTTTTTGTTGACTTTGGCAAACCGGCTGATGCCCTAGCCAGTGTTTCTCAACCTTGACAATTTTAAGGCATGTGGACTTCAACTCCCAGAATTCCACAGCCAGCAATGCTGGCTGTGGAATTCTGGGAGTTGAAGTCCACATGCCTTAAAATTGTCAAGGTTGAGAAACACTGCGGGCCTAGCCCTTTTTTGCAAGGCCCAGAACGGACTGCTGGAAGTATATGGACGCCACTTCTGAAAGTCCGTTCTGACCCGGGGAGGCATCCCAGGCCCAGAACGGCCCACCGGAAGTGGTTGTTCAGGTATTTGAATCCCACCACTGCCAAGACCCTCATAGCCTCTAGACACTGAGTTAGCACTTCCACAATATCTCTGATTTGGTGGTGCTGCAAATTTGGGTATTATCAGTAAGCTGATGATACCTTCAACCTAAATCAACAGATGACCTTTCCCAATAGCCTTATATAGATATTAAACAGTAGCAGGAGGAAGGCCAAACCATATAGCACCCCATGTTGGAATAACCACAGAGTCATCACTCCTTCTTTCCTCCTTTTGATTAAACCAGCCCAACAAGATATGAACAGGACCATTGTAAAACAATACCAAACCCCCCCAGCAAGATATCAAGAGGTCTAAGAAGGCTAAGAGAAGCACACTCTCACCATTTAGAGCAAAACGAAAGTCTTCCACCAGAGCAACGAATGCTGTTACCCTACCATGCCTGAATCTCAACATTAGCTAGAAGGGACCTAGGTAAAACTCCACCAGGAATTTCTGTAATTGAAATGTTACCACTTTCTCAGAAACTTTCCCCATAAAAGGAAGGTTGGAGACAGGGTAGTACTTGTCCAGTGTAGCTGGATCAAGAGATTACTTCTTCAAGAGAAAGCCTACTCCTTTTTCTTTCAGAGCCAAGGGCATTTTTCTATCTTCTTTTATATCTGAAAGAAGCATTTACTCATTAATGCAACCATTCATACTCCCTTAATAGCTGCCACCATTGTCCTAGACATCTTTTCACTCTCATTTATTGGAGTTCCTTAAACCAAAGACCACTCTGTGATCATCATCATCAGCTGAGAAGAAGCTGTTTGGAAGCAATCTAGCCCACAGCAATCTAATTCCAGAGGCTGACCAGATATATGGTGGAACTAATATAGAACGGAGCAGATATAAAACTAAATCTATATTATTTAGATTTAGATCCATAATCATGATTTAACCATGCAAAATCAAGAATAAAAGGTTTGTGTCTTGCATTCTCTTTTTGGTACAGTGTGAATAGAAGCCATATTTAACGACAAAGAAAGAAAATAAAAATAAAGTAAAAGAACTGAGGGCAGAGATAAGTTTACATTGGTGTGGACAAATGCTGAAACAAAGATTGTCAATAATCTAAATAAGATGCAATTAACTTTAGTGAGACAGCCAGTTGATTAAAGGGATGAGAGCACTGACACACTAGTATAAACTGAAGGAGAATAATAATAATAAAATATAATATTTAGGTTCGTATCTGGCTATGAAAATAAAAATATCGTATTGGGTTGGTTTTTGTTATACAATTTTTGTTGCACAGTAAACTAACAAGTTCACAAATTGACTTTTTTTTTTTTGGTGAAAAGGACAACCCAGAATGGATGGGCTGATAGAACTGGGCTAATTTCATTGGTATGGTTAAGGCAAATTGCCTTAGTTTTTTAAGCAGGCAGGTGGGATTCATGTAGATAGAAGACATGTTTTACTATTTGTGAAGCTACTTGCATGATCAATAGGTATGCTATTAGTATAGACAGGACAATGGTGGGGGGGGGGGAAACCCAATTGCAATGCATGAAAAAAAAGTTGTTTTCTGGTAAATATAACTGGAAGAAGAATCTGCTTCTTTCAAACATCGAGTTAATGAAAAATTCCCTGACTTTAGCATGTTGAAGTCTGCTGGTCTGTAACCTCCTGCCATATGTCTAAAAGCCTGGCTAAGATTAAAACAGCATTTCTCAAAATGAGAAAAGAAAAAAGCCACCTGCAAATTAGAAAAATGGTTCTACTGGATAAGATAACATTGATGAATTTTAAAAGGCTCCTTTAAGTTATTGATAACAGGGAATGTACATAAAGTGCTTATGCCAATGGTGGTGAAACTCTAATGTGTAGGCATCCTTTATGTTTAGTAGCAAAACAGTCTTTTGATTGTATGCTTATCAATGTGGTGGGTTTTCATTGCAAAGATTACTAGTGAAGAAAGTGAGGAACTTTTCCCCTAAATCAACCATGACCTGACCTATTGATGGGAAAGGAGTGTTTCTGTTCTGAATTGGGTCTCCTAAGTCCTGCTTTAATGTTCCAAGACAAACAATGGCAATTTCCTCTATGATAAACAATCAGCCTCTAATTAGTGGCACATTGGCATTTTCCATGGGAGTCAGATATCTACCTTATGGCTGTAAAAGATGCATCTCTGCTTGATGTTTGGAAGAGTAAGTGTAAACACAAAAAGTGCATTATTGTGTAGTTATAGAAGTGAAAGGGGTGTGACTGAAAGGATGAGTAGAAACTGGAAAGTGCAGTGCATCTTTTAACCAGGCAGGAGCATGATTTCTGCTGTTTAGCAAAGCACTAAGAAATGTATGTATGAAAAGATATTGTATAGTTTTTAATTTAGTGAATAAGACGTGTTTGCTTGAATATGGTGTAGAACAGGCATGTCAAACTCACGACGTCACGTGATGTCGTGCAATGTATCAGGACTTTTTCCCCACTGCCGGCAATGCAGTGAGCACGGTTTTGGCATGACGCATCTGGCCCATGGGCCGGCAGTTTGACATGCCTGATGTAGAAGGTTGGCTGTATAAATTTTGTGTGAAGATAGTTGAATTTCAGCAACACAATTTCAGGTAGCTTTCCAAGACTGATGAGAGTTAAGGTTGAGAATGGCATCAGTTTCTCTTATAGGAGCCTCCCACACTTGTTGCTATCCTTAACCTGCCAGTGCCAAATATGTGCTCTCCCCAAATTCAGTGACCTTTATCATTCAAGTTTTTCCAGCAGTTCTCCCTCTGGTGAGAGTGAGTGAGTGTGCTGCAGTTGCCAAAAAAACCAACACAGTGCTAGGCTGCACTAACAGAGGGATAGAATCAAGATCACGTGAAGTATTAATACCACTTTACAATGCCTTGGTAAGGCCACACTTGGAATACTGCATCCAGTTTTGGTCACCACGATGTAAAAAAGATGTTGAGACTCTAGAAAGAGTACAGAGAAGAGCAACAAAGATGATTAGGGGACTGGAGGCTAAAACATATAAGGAACAGTTGCTGGAATTGGTTATGTCTAGTTTAACGAAGAGAAGGACGAGGGGGGACATGATAGCAGTGTTCCAATATCTCAGGGGCTGCCACAAAGAAGAGGGAGTCAAGCTATTCTCCAAAGCGCCTGAAGGCAGGACGAGAAGCAACGGATGGAAACTGACCAAACAGAGAAGCAACCTAGAACTAAGGAGAAACTTCCTGACCGTTAGAACAATTAATCAGTGGAACAACCTGCCTCCAGAAGCTTTGAATGCTCCAACACTGGAAGTTTTTAAGAAGAGAGTGGACAGCCATTTGTCTGAAATGGTATAGGGTTTCCTGCCTGAGCAGGGGGTTGGACTAGATGACCTCCAAGGTCCCTTCCAACTTTATTATTATTATTATTATTATTATTATTATTATTATTATTATTATTAGTAGTAGTAGTAGTAGTAGTAGTAGTAGTAGTAGTAGTAGTATTGTGGTCTTTGGCCTTTGGCCTTTCAGATGCTATCCTTCTCTGCACTAAAAGAAATAAAATGACAGTGGACTTACTTAACTGGAAATACTGAATACAGTACTCTGTTTAGGAAATAGAAACGTTTGCAACTTACATGTCACTTGTATAAGCAAACCTTATTCAATGTTTACATTTGGACAGATCCTTTGTTTTTTCTTTCATAATCAAAAACGTATTCTTCCTAGTTATTTGACACTTCTTCTGATTTTTCTGACAAAATGTTATTAGTCTACCAATAATACAAATTTAAAGAGTCAAATGGTGGTATATGGGCCTCATAATTATTGTGTGTGCTTGTATGTGTGTGTGTTTGTATACATACGTATATATATATAATATACATTATATATATATAAAATCATATTATATACAATCATAGAGAGAGATAAAATATAGTTATATGCTCTATAAAATTTGTATACATATAAGCTTTGTTATAACTAAGCTGACTTGTGATTGAGTTTAATAGAACATGTATTCAACTAAATTTGACTGATATGTTTCATGGTTTATTATAGTAACATTTCTGACTACTAGTCTCATGTCTCTGTACAAGTTCCTCATACAAGTAGTTTATTGAAACTTTTAAGGCTGTATAATGAGACTATAGTGCAATAGGTGGGAAAGATCTCCTCTTCCCCAATTGAGAAATATGTTCCTTACACAAAGTTGACCAATCAGTACCTAATGGCCATTGAATTCTCTGTTACTCAATGGGTGTTACATAATCCATCCATAGTTCATGACTGGCTCATGCTCTCTTTTTTCTGTTCCTTTCATGCTCAACCTTATGGCTGCCATTGCTCTTATGAAAACCTTCACAAGTGTGTTTGGGTGTTTCTATGTGTGTATTCATATGCATTAATAGTATGTTTACTACTGAGGATACTATAAACAGCAAATTGATAAATCAGTGGAGCCACCCAGAACGGCAAGTAAAAAGGTATTTGTTAATGAATAGCTGCAGATTTCAGTAATATTCTTTATTCAGTAATAGTCTTTCTGCATCCTGCTGGTTTGTCATTGTCTTGTGGCACACACAAAGGAAGGAAAAGCAGTGCATGAGAGCCTCCAATCTTGTAGGAAGGAACCTCAGCCTTGCAGCTCTAGTTAGGGCTGATCAGAGTTGGATTTCCACAACTGGAGGCTCCTGTACACATTGTCGATTTGATTTAAAGGGAAGGGATTCCCATGCTGGTCCAGAAAAAAACATTATTACCTTTTTTTCTCCCTTTGTGGCAGTCTTGAACACAAAGTGGCATTACTCTAGCTGTACATTTAAGCATGCAAGAGATAAAGAAAAGGGTAGGGGGAACTGGAGAGAAGGGGGTCAGTTGTCAGGGCATGAAAAATTATTTGGCTCATATGTAGAACTATCACATATTAAAGGGTTAACTGTAGGCTGGGATATTTAAACACTTCTTACTAGGTACGCACAAGCTTGTTTGTTTAGGTAAATAAATAAGGAAGGAATTAGATATAATGGGGAAAGAAGACTTTTCCTGAACACTCTATTCCTTGTATTCAGCTACAGCTCTAGCCTTGGTGCATAACTTTTTTTTAAAGATGCTGATTAGATGAATGCATTTCTTCTTATGTTCATTCTCCATTGCAGTTTCTCTGCCTGCCTGCATTTTCCTTAGTGTGTGGCAAGTACTTATGAGGGTATCTTTCCTTTGCAGGTTTGATACATCTTTGAGCATTTTACTTCTTGCATACAATACTTGGGTTCAGATGCAGGGATAAAGCATAGTCTTAGCTCTTTAAAGCACCTTAATCAACTCCCTTGGCTGTTCCATTCTCTCTTCTTTGACCACTTCATGCTCAGTGAAGGCACTTAAGATTGGCTGGAGCATTTGCCTCACTATTGGATTGATGCTGCTGCTGGTAATTGGTACTTCTCTGGACATCTAAAGGGTAAGTGTGGATGTTTCTAACTGATAGATTTAAGAAGCAGAAGCAAATTCCAGTGTCTTCTCCCTGCAAAGTCTTAATGGAGAATGGTAAATATTTTAAGACTTGTTGGCCAGTTCTTATGAGTTCAAAATCTTCACCGACACTGAGCACCAGCTAGCTTTGCAATTATAGAACAATTCATTGAAGTAACCCTGGAATATTCAACAACCTTTTAAAGTTGAATGGATAACCAGTCTTACTGCTTTGCTGACGTGGTATAGCTAGGCACAAATCTGTAGTTCAGTAGCGCCTATTCAGCTAGTGCTAATTTAGTACTGACGTGCCATTACATTGTGGGATCATGTGTGTTGCATTAATATGCAGATCCAATAATATGCAGTTTGAGGTAGCTGCTTTATATATTACAGAAGTTATATTGAAACAGGCTCATCCTTTGTCCATTGTTTCTCCTTAGCCAGGAATAGTTTTGTTACTTCTTTCCATGTTAGACTATTAGAGAATGATAGCTGTGATTCAAATTCAAAGGCTGGGGTACAATATCTCCCTCTAGATTGTACTAACTATACTGATCTCAGGATGTCATCCTACTATGATGGGAGTCAGTTGTGGTGCCATGTGGCTTGAGAGGAATAGATATGCTATATTAGCACATAAAAAACTACTTCCCCCTTAATGGACATCTATTTGTAATAACTAAGCACATAAATAGTGATTGCTAGGAGGTGGAAGATATCCACTAAAATTGCATTTTGCAATATATTTTTCTCCCCACTCCTCACGTGAGTAACCTCTCATTTCCCACCCTCAAACCACAAGCAAGTTGGCATCATGTTTGATTTTTTCTCTCTCTGTGGTTATGCTTGGTTAGTGAAACACAAATGACAGCTCACCTGCCAAATCCTTCACAACCATTTCTCATGGGTCCAGGATCCTTGTGGGGCAAGAGGCTTCCCAGGAGAGAGAAAGGGGTTTTTAAATAGGGGCTTCTCAGCATTTTGAGGAGAACATCAAGCTCTGCTGCCCATCTGGGGCATGCACAGGTTTATGTTCAGTTGACACTTCAACCACTCCCCATACTGTTTTTGTCTCAGAGGTAATCAATAGAGTACAGTGGAGAGAGGGCAGTCTGACCTTGGGACATAGAGACTTGTGTATGCAAAGGCATATGAACATCAAAGCCAACTCAAAATAAGGGATGCCATCATCCATGCATCTCAGCAACAATCCAGGTGAATTTCTGGATGTTGGTTGCCACCTTCTCTGATATAGAGATAGGACTGAAGATCTAAGGCAACATGAACATTTCTTCAAGCACATGGTGATAATTTCTGAAAAATGAACATAGAGAACTTCTTTGGTGGGAGATTGGGCAATCAACTGAGAATTGAGAATGAAATCCTGGGGAGACATAAAGGTGAGAATATGCAAAGGAATGATCCCAGGAATGATCCCCTGGCATACACCTCTAATGACATAATTAAGAAAAGTATGTTTGCTTTTTTCTCAACAACATTTTGGTTACTTGTTAGGTCTACTTCTTAGACTTTATATTGGATATACAATGTAATCATTTCCATTAAAAATACTATGCTAGCAAAATATTTTGTTCTTTGATTATGTGAAAATTTTGAAGATCAAAGCTTGAATCAGTTTTCAAAGTGAGCATATTGGATAATGTTGAGCAAGTATCAATACTCCACCAGTAAAATGGGCATATGGACTCATTCTAGGTAGTTGTGAGAATATCAGTCAAGCATTTTGCCCAAATCCTTGTATCTTAGCAATGACTATAATAAGCAATACCAATAAATAACAGCTGGGACAAGAGGAGTATAAAAATGAATCAGTGAATGATTCAGTGTGTCATCCTATTCATGGTTATTCTTGTAAATACTGTAGGATGAATCTTCCTTTAATGTATATAGAATAATACATTGTTTTAAGATACCATTTGTTTTTTCATGTAATTCTGGGCATAATGTATTTAATAATAATAAGCTGCATTGTGAACAATATAGTATAGAATCAATATGAGATTGAGTGGTTTGGTATTATTAATATTCTATAGTTACAATGTAATTTTTTCAGGCAGAAGAAATTAGAAACACGATGAGATGATTTTTCACCCATTGGATTGCAGATATTTTAACTGGGTTTTTTTTTAAAAACGAAATTATTTAATACTTGGGGCTTGTGAGTATCTAAGAATTTGGAATCAATCCTATCCTCGTACAAAAATCCTTTCCTCAGTTTTCCTCCTACAAGTGGGGACAATACTGCCACCTCTCTGAGATAGCTGGACTTCCTGCGTTGGGGAGATGCTACAGGTTCTTAAGTTGTTAAGTTGTTTCTTAAATATTTTGTGGGGAATTGCAAACAATTTACAAATGAAATAATGATGAAGAGGCTATAGTGCCATCAATATTAAATCTATTAATGTCTTGAATTATGACTTTCCAGTGTGGGGGGTTAATGATGAGTCTGAAGTAAAGTTACCTCGCTTCTGAAGAGAAGAGAAGCAATCAGATGTGAATATTTAAAAAAATATCTTAGCTTAGTTCCATTTCAAAAGTTCACATCTTACCTTTCTTATCAGCATTTTCTTAAGCATAATGTAAATTAACACAGTTGTGAACAATTATATTTCTGGATCTCTAATTATAAATGTAGTTGACCAAGTTTGCTTTGAATAGATGTGGATCAGAACCAGGGACAGTTCTCAAAGACTTAACATGTCTTTTTGCCTTGGATACCCTGTGAAGGAGAACTTGCATCCCACATTATGTCAACAAAATGAATATTCTGATCTTAGAGAGGTTCATATGTTGGTTGGGCTCTTCAAGATATGTGAATTCACAATGACAATGAAGTCAAATCACAATGTAATGTAATGTTTAATCTGTGATGGAAATATGTACATTGGCTATAGTAGGTGCTGAACCTCTACTACAGAGCAATACAAGTATATATGCAAAACTCTTTCTGTATATCTCAATCCTCATACACAAATCTGATATTTGGAATGTTTGGCAACTGAAATAATGTTCCATTTTTAACCAAGGTGCAATACCATCCTACAAGCATACAATGCCATCTTTGGAACTCAAAATATTCCCACTTTGCCAGCTAAATCAAGGCGGGCACACATTATTATTAAGTCCAATGTGACATATTAGGATCTTTGGATATGTTCTACAGAAAGAATATAATACCTAGAGTTGGGGTGGATGGGTAAAAATGTTAAATGAATTTTTTTTGCTATATGGACAATAGACCAGACTGAAAAATATTTTTCCATTCCAGATCTAGATAAAGTGTAAAGCTCTAAGTAACTCTGAAGAAATTTTATAAAGTGTGAGAAGAGGAATAGGATGGATAAAGAGGAAAGGGAAGCTGCACCAGTGAAAGATGTAGGAAAAGCACTTTAAAGCCATAGTAATAGAGAAATATCTCTATATTGCCATGCCAAATATTCTGTGTTTATGCTGCATTGGTTTTTGTGCCCAGTTTTCATTTAAGATTTAAAAAGGCCAGAAGACCTGCCAGGTGTTAAGTCACAGGCTCCTCATGCTTCCTTCTCCTGGGCTTCCAGCAGTGCTGTCAATCTGGATATGCTTACTTATGGAGCTGTGCTATTCAGTTCATCCTAAACCAAACTATTTGCTAATGGAAATTAGCAAAGTTTACTTAATAATCCCATTGTTTGGATTCTGTTTTAAATAAAAGCAATCTGGGATTTGTGGAAAACAGTAAAAAAAAATACAAATTGTCTAAGCTAAGGACAGAAGATGACAATTCTGTATGATGACTGGACTTAAAATCTGAATAGCTCCACAGCATAAAACACTGTTCTGGGTCAAATAACCAGAATTTGGTGCTTTTTTGTGGGATCTAAAAAACTTTTAAAAATATGGTTTTTATATTGACTATACATAAAAAGATTTATCGGAGCTGAATAATACACAGGTATGAAAAGAGAGTTTCTCTTGGAATCTGTCCATGCCAGATATTTGATACATTTTCAGTTCACTGTGGATCAACTGAATGGGATTTTAGGCCAGAGTAGTGAAGTGGAACAAGCAGATCATATTGCCAAGGTGATACTTTAAAAGCATGTTCTGTGTTGGAAAACTATTTGGCAAGATGTCCCAAAGGGGGTACAGTTGAGGGTTATTTTTTCCTATAGATTGTTAAAGATATTGGGTTCTGTTCTCATAACACACTGGACTAAAAGCTAGCCAGAAAATAAAGTTAAAACTTAAAAATTAGTCATGGATAAGTGGATTGTGCAAACAGAGGGAAGAATCATACAATCAGAACTAATTAACTGTTAAATGTGTAGAGAAACCCTGTAGTGGCATTCCTGAGGTATTGACTTCAGATGAAGGAACCAAAAGCATTTCATTTTTAGCTTACATTATTCTGGGAGTGAGGAAGCAGATGTACATGTTTGGTACATTAATATGATAACCTGAAGTAGAGCTTTATCTGCTTACTAGTGGGTTTTGCTATTTTGCACTGCTTCCTTGCCTCATTTTTGTTTAGTTTGTGTATTTGTAACACAGTACAGCAGTGTTTCTCAACCTCAGCATCTTTAAGAGGAGTGGACTTCAACTCCCAGAATTCCCAAGCCAGCATCACTGGCAGAGGAATTCTGGGAGTTGTAGTCCACTCATCTTAAAGTTGCTTAGGTTGGGAACACTACTATACAGTAAATTTTGTGGGTAACTAAAGAGCAAAGAGACAATGTTATCAGCAAATTCTAACAATGTTTTAAATAATCATATTACTACTTTCTTCTAGTCTTATTATTATTCAGGTTGTGTAGGTCATTATTGTAAATATCAGATGTTAGGCCAGAGTTTGGGACCCCCCTTAATCATTAGACTATAATTCCATCACTCCAGACCTTTAATGATATTGGCTGGGATTTACTGGAGTCCAATAATTTTAGAGGGTCACACATTACCTAAATTTATAACTTTAGAGAGACAGGTTAAAATATAACTCTACTTATAATTTCTGTGAAGAATATCAGAAGCTACTTCTCTCTATATATTTTTCTTTTCTATTTTTCTTTTAGCTTTTCCCCTTTTCTTGCATTTTTGTTTTCTCTTTGATTTCTTTCTTTTTCTTTTTTCTTTCTTACTTTACATTGGCTTGTGTTAGTTTTTAATCGTTCTTTTAAAAAACTTTATAGACCTCAGCTGAGGAAAATATTAAGCAAAAAAAATCTTCATAGCAGAAAGGGAAAAGCTGAGTTGATAAGAGATAATTTATAATTTTGCTTGGAGGAAACATTTCCAGATTGAAGATTCCTTGTCCTCAGATTTTGCATATGATTGATTGCACAGGATTTTAAAACATAATTCTGCTCAGAAACCTTCCTTCCTTCCTTCCTTCCTTCCTTCTTTCCTTCCTTCCTTCCTTCCTTCCTTCCTTCCTTCCTTCCTTCCTTCCTTCTGAAAATTTTTTCTCTTTGACCTTTATGTAAGTACAATATGGCTCTATGTAAATAAAATTACAGATTGGTGAGTCAACAGTTTGCATTTCATCTAGTTTAAATATGATACTCTAATTATATCCCTTTTTAATGCTATTTTAAATAAGAATCATAAATAAATTAGGTTTGACTCAGAGATAACTGTTCTTCTGTACCTCATCTAAAGTTATAACCCAAATGAAAGATCATAACTGTACCTAAAGTGAGTGGGTTGTTTTACATGCATGATAAGCCCGCAACACAGTTTGAAAAAATGTTTACTGAAAGTTACCTATAGGACTTTGGGCAGCCAGCAAAAGAAGCACATTCAGAGAAGTTTGTTTAGGGCCACAGAGCTCATAGAGGGGTTTTATTGCAATCTAATAGTGTTTTTGTGGTTTACATGTGGTGGACTTAGATTTTTAGATTTTTTCTTCTTCTTTGGAAGGTCAGGACATAAATAAATGTAAGCAGCAACACTTTGGAGCATATCACAGCATAGAAAACATGAATTCATGTATATTACTTTATTTGTCTGTATTGCTGAATCTACAGGAATATAGTTTTGTATAAAACTATTAGAAGAATTATAATGTAGAAATAAAACCTGGAAATTAGGATCAAGCAAGCCATTTCTATCAGCCACATTAAAACACAGCATAATGTAGGCTTGCCTATAATAGATTTAGAACACCAGTGAGAATAAAATATTTTGTCTGAAAAGACATTGGAAGCAGATCCCTATCAGGCGTCCTCAGGGAAGGAAGATCACAACAAAGGACTGCATTGTAAAAGGCATGTTTTGTGGCTGTCCCTTGTCCCCAGCTCAGCTTTCCTTAATTGGTGATTGAAAAGCATAGGAATTATGAATATCAGGCGTTTAATACCATGGTCGTACTCCACTCTCTGGGTATTTTTCAGAGCTCACTTTCTCCTTCCTCTGTTACAGTATAATAGGAATAATACTGTATTAAGAGAAACTCCTATGCATGACAGTCTTTGGAAAAAATACTCTTTTTTGTGTGGGGGCTCTTACAAAAAATTTGAAATTTAAATGCAGTAAATAAGTAAATAATAACTATTGCATCAGGTCTAATATTAACAACTGTTAGAACACAGATAATGTTATTATGCTACATGAAAAGCATTTATGTAAGATTCTAGGTAGATTTGAATTATTTGATTGATTACAATATTTAAACAAAATCTGCTTTTGGAAGTTTAATAAATTCTCCATTCTGATGTTGCTTTTTTACAAAGTAATACCTGAGATGTTCAGGATACTGATTTTTGTGTCTGTTTCCAAATTCTATCCATCATTTTGATGCAACATGATGGTGTTCCAACGTCATTGCCACAACATTTCCTTGTTACACAAGACTGGATCAAATCTCAAAATTATTAATTTACATATAAGATGATTTGACGTTAGTCTCAAGCTCTCTCCAGGATGGTGGGACTGACAATGAGGAAGTATAAGGAGAAATGATTTCATGATTAATCACTGTTTGGTTAAACCCCAAGGAATTGGATTGCATCTGAAAGGTTAGCAATGAGATCTCATCTGTAGCATGCATTGATAAAATTCAAAGTCAGCACATATGATGTCCCTGATATAACTAAAGTACTAGCAATTATATATGTGCTACTATGGTCCCAAGCAGATCAAAAAAGAGAGGTGATATGGAGATTCAATAGCAACTTGATCACAATCAAACACTGAATTAAACCAGGAAGTTAAATTTGAATTATTAGACTGAATTAAATACTTCCAAATTGGTTCAATAGTTCAGAAGCCTTTGCCCATGTGCAGCTGCCCTTTTAAAAATCACATTGAACTAACCCAAATTGGACTAGTGTTTCAAATCAGATTAGAACCAATCCACACAGCCCTAATAAAAAGGTCACAGAGGAAAAAAGAATATGGTTCAATTTACATGTCATGCTGAACCAAAACATGGCTTGCTTATGATTTATCATTTAAAATCATAATGAATTTGGTTCATTATATTTTGCAAATTATGGTTTGTGAGTTAGTGTGGTTTAATACACTGTGGCTGCTTAAACTAGAGTTAAGCAAGCTATATTTCTCGTGATGTAAATTTTGCCTCAGTGTTATGAGGAAAATGGTCAGAGAGAGAGAGAGAACTCTGTTTTTCCATCATACAACAGCCTCATCCTGAAAACTAGATTTCCCCCTTGGGGCAAGCCTTTGATAATGTGTGAAAACCAGTTTTTTTCTGGATGGACTTCAAAGACATATTGTTCCCATTTGTTCTGTTTCTGGTAATCGATAAATTGTAATTCATGTTCATTTGGTTTTTATTTTATTTCAATAAACATTGTTGTGTTATTTTGAATTGTTTGGGCATTCAGGGAGAATATAATTAATGTGATCGTGTTATTCATTTTTAATGAGGTTTTGAGAGAAAATAATGTTTCAAAATGGAGAACAGTTCCAGTGTTTCTCAACCTTGACAATTTTAAGGCATGTGGACTTCAACTCCCAGAATTCCACAGCCAGCAATGCTGGCTGTGGAATTCTGGGAGTTGAAGTCCACATGCCTTAAAATTGTCAAGGTTGAGAAACACTGTTACGGAAACAAAGAAGGGAAATCGTTGAAAGGAAGAATGTGTGAATTATATGTCTCGTTGATTTGGGTGATTCATGATCTATACATATAGCCTCTGAGTTCTGCTGCCAGTGTGTTTTCTGGGTGTCTGATATCTTTAAAACAGCTGCTGAGTTGGCCTTGAAAGGGAATTTATTACTTTAGACTCTTACTTTAGTTTGCTGTTTCAGTAAACCACCTTGTTTGGAGCTGGTAACCAGATCTCCACCTATCCCATAAATACAGTCAGCAAAGAATATATGCCAAACCCAGAGAAAACCAAACAAAGGTCTCCACCCTTAGAGTACAGTATATTTTATTCTGAGCTTATTTAGGTTTTTCACTCCCATAACCTAGAGATATCGTTCTTACTGGCTTGGTTTTTTTTCCCAGGCCCCAAGCACTTGGTTTTTCAGAATCAGATGTAGCCTCTTTCCCACTCACCCCCAAAACATGGGATTTGTGATGCCAAGACTCTAGCCCTCAAAGCTTTAATCTTATCCCCTTAAGCTCAATTTAGAGTTTCCTGCAATTGCACATAGGCATCACTGGATAGCTATGCTGCGAAGGGGTTGATGGGTAAACATAGATTGCAGATGGCTGCAGATGAGAAATGCATAGGTTGCAAATGGATGCAGTTCCCAGCTGCACAGAGGTGCATGTCCTGCGTGTTGATTGGTTGATCCAACTTCCTGTTCTGAGCTTTGCTGTTTGAGTACCCCTTAGCCAGATCATTACATTTGCAGAAATATAAATGGAGCATCTGTGCAACCATCCCCGAATGACAGATGCTTATGTTCCCTGACATGTAGTGCCAGAGAAGTTTGTTCAATCCTTTAGTCACCCAAAGCATCTTTCCTCCCTCTTCCACTTGACAGTTTTGCCATCTAGGAAGCAATATCTGACTTGGGAACTGGATTATAGTGGGCCTGCCTGCCTACCTGCCTGCCTGCCTGCCTGCCTGGGTTGGACTTTTGTGCTTTGGCTATAATGTCTGCAAAAAAACTGGAGGACCACTAAACAGGGCAGCAAATAGATTTTTCTCAAGAATTTGGTTTGCAAGAAGAATATACTCTTTGTTGAATTTGCTGCTTGTTGTTCTGCAACAATTCTGTTAACTCATACCATTATATTTCATGTTTGATGCAAATACATTAACTGAAATGCCTCTGAAAATTGCTGGCATCCGGCATTATACAAATTAAATAAAAATAAGACAAAATAAATTCAAGTAAAATACACTATAATACAATGGACTGAGATTTAACTTTATATAACACTAAGCACTAAACAAATCATTCTCTTGCTCCGGATTTATAGCAGCAACATTGCTAAATGTAGTTTGCCTTAAGTCTAGATGGTTGAAATACAACTTCCAGTACTTGCCTAGCCAACATGGCCAAAGTTGAAAAATGCTGCAAACTGTACTTCAGCAACCTCTGAGGCAATCTTCCTCAAATCAATTAGACATATTAAACTGCAATACAAATAGCACAAGATGAATTAATAAAGGCAGGATAAAAAATGAAAAATAAACGAAATGAATTTCAATAGAGGCCATTGCAACGCATAGTCACTGAAATTAAGTGTCACTTGGTGTATTCTGCGTTATTGATGCAATATCAATGTTATAAGGAAGGATGCACTGATCTATTGATTGATTATGGGAATGTTGGAGGTAAATAGATACCAGCTGAGACACCACCTAGTTGTATTTTGCAATATGGATTTGGATTTGATGACCATTTTATTCAAAAATGTCGGTTTGGTACTGCTAAAACTACATACTTTCTAGCAAGACATGTTATAAACTTTAGCTTTTTGTAGACTAAAGACTATGCAGTGGCAATGACAGCTGTGAAAAATCTGCTTTTTTTTTTTGTATAACCTTAAATGCTAGGGCTACCCAGTGGGAAGGGGTTTGTGTCTCTATGTTTCCCAGAGAGATATTGCCCAATTCCAAATCTCTGGATTAAATTAAGGCTTCAATAAATCTTGCACAAATCAGCCCCCACGTGGCTTCCAGAACAAAAGGGAATTTGGTAACAGCTTGCAAGTCCTGAATCCTAAGAAAGATATTTGCCAGATTATGACAGTGGGGGTTTACTTGGAAGTGGGATTACATCATGCTCCTGCTTTGACCATAAGCAAGAGAGGTAACAAAGAAGATACAATGTGTAACGTTTTTGAGGACTTGACATCCACAGGGATGCAGCTGCCAGTTGGCCCCTTTCTGTCACTTACCATGCTCAGGCCATCCGCATCCGGTTCAGGAAAACTCAAAATGCCACCTGCACAACAGCCTTTCAAACAATGCATGCTGATACAGACCTGAGGTTTAGAGCGTTCTATTCATGAGGAGCACAAAGGCTTTCGATCAGATGGAGCAGAACTATTTCTCTAGCGGCACACTTTCTTCAGCACACTTTTGAGAACTAGAATGCAAGTGTGGTGTAGGCTACTCCAGTTGCCTTACTTATGAAGTTACCTATCCCTTACTACACTATTAAACAGTTATGGAGGAAAGAGAAAGGATTTATGGGATGTTTCTGATAACTGAGTTTTCTTTGTTGAATTGAGTCCCATATTCTAAGACAGTGGTTCTCAACCTTTTTAATGCTGCGACCCCCCAACCGGTCGTAAGTCGAGGACTAAACCGGTCGTACGTCGAGGACTAAACCGGTCGTAAGTCAAGGACTACCCAACCGGTCGTAAGTTGAGGACTTTCCCTGCCCGGGAGCGCCGCACATGCGTGGTTCCGCCCCCTGTGCCGGCCAAGGCATAGCTGGCAAGCGGCAGAGACGGAGCAGGCCGACCACCAGCTGGCCCAGCCCAAGGGAGGTAAGGCACCCGCCGGAAAAGGGGGAAAAAATGGCGGACAAAAAAATGGCGGACAGCCTTGCTTGGCGACCCCCGTGAAATGGTCTATCAACCCCAAATGGGGTCGCGACCCATAGGTTGAGAACCGCTGTTCTAAGATATTGACAACCACTCATCATCACGTATTAAATTTAGATGCCACTCAACTCCTAGCCACTTTGGGTGGGTTATAATTATCAAGACATTTAAGAATAAAAACAATAAAGGACACACACAAAGCCGGCATAAAATTGAAGAAAAATGGTGGCAAAGAAAATAAATCTGCAGAAAAACACAAAGATAAAAAGGGGTATCAATCATCCTTGCCAAAGGCCTGGGCGAACAGCTGGACCTTTAGAGCGTAAAAATACCAGTAGGGTGGAAGCTTTAAAATTCCAGGGAGGGCAGGTGCTGCTACAGGGAAGGTGCACTTCTGGAATCCAGACAGATGACATGGTTAATTGATAGAATTGATAGAATTAGGAGTGCAGTAAATCTGCTAGATCGAATTGACCAGACAGATATGAAGTCAGAGATATTTCTGGGCAGGAGCAGAAGATATTTCTCTGATTCATACTCCATCCACAATCCATGGTCTGTATACCCAGTAACATAATGGTAAACCTACAGCAACATACCACAGAATTATGGGGAGAGAACTCTTTTGCATGTAATAGAAAAGTACTACTTCTAATGGATTAGAAATCATAAGTAAAGGCCAGATACAAACTTGGGAATCTAAGGAACTTAGATCTTTGAGAGAGAATATACATTGTATACAAGCTGCCCAACAAATTTAAAATATATTAAATCAAAGTCATGGCTACCTTCATCGTTTCATCTTGACTCTGCCTTTCTGTGGAAGTACAATCTTCAGCAGGCCCTAAAGATTGAGCATAGACCTTGATACACTCCTCCCCCCTCCAAAGTTTTGTACTCCTGCGCTAAACACCTTGTAGCAGGCGACTGGAAGGATCTCTGTTTAAAATCCTGCAACCAATATTAGCAGCTGTATTTTCACTGAAAATTCTCCAAAAGTCAGTATACTCAGTGTATGCCACTGAACTGTACACCTCTTTGAGCATCTGTTCTTGATTTTCAGGTGATGTGTTGGGAATACCTGGTAATTAAAAATCTTTGTCCATGTTGTAACTAACTTGCACTTTTTGTGCAGAGAAGGAATGGAGAATGTGCTTTGCAGAGGTTAGGCTGTTCTTATTCAGTACAATGTTCTCAAGAAGATTCAGACGTCTAAAGATCTACAGTTGTGATAATTTTTAAAACAGTAGCTTCTTCATTGTAGTCTACTATTACATTTTAGGTTCATCAACATAATTCTGATTTCAAAGCTTAACCAGATAATCCATTTCATTAAAAATAATTACATTTTAGCTAGGCTATGGATATTGATTTCAAGGGTTAGTTATCATAGACAGATAATATGCAACGGTAGAAAATAAGATTACACTTTGTTCCAAATATTGACTGAATTACAGAACCCCTCTATAATTTTAATATCTTCATCATGTTAGAATTCCCTCAAGCAAATATTTTCATGTCTTCAGTATTCCACTTTCTAACTCCATAATGCACTGGGCTAAATCATGAACAGGAGGAGTGGGAATGGGTATGCCCAGTTTGGTTTAAGAACAATTCAGACTGTAACATGGCTTTTAGCTGTTGTGCTTGATTGACTCATCAGAATAATAAAACTTTGGCCAGAGACAAACAGTGATATTTAATTATTTCTTATTTACTGTATATCATTCCTTCTGGGGAGCAGATATGAATTCCAGCTCCTGGATAGAAACCTATGGGAATCAGCAGCAAAAAAATTTTTTTTTTGGGGGGGGGGGGAGAGAGAGCAGTTCGAACTAAACCAGTTTGCAGGACACATCGTCAATAAAACTATACAACTATACAAAATATGCATTATTTTGCAATCACTAAAGATCACTGCTGTGCTTCAGAAAGTTATAATTCTTATAAATCTAGAAGGTGGCCAGATCCTTAAAGGGAGATGCTGTAAATTATGTGATATGGGGGGGGGATCACTGCACATTCTCTAACACAGGACCATTTACTATAATTTCATTACTGAAATGAGGTAGGGGAAGTTTTGTGAACTCTTGCTATCTACTTTGTGAACCCTCCTTGTTGGGATATTTCCAGGAAGGAGATTACAGTTTGCCTGCAATTATTTTGAAAATTATTTTGCATGGTACTTGAAAGGGGGGAAAATCCTGCATTGTTATGTTAGGCATTTACAAAACACTATACAAAGATGATTCCCTATCCTTGAACATACTTATCTGCTTTTAGAATTTTAACCGAGCTGATTTTTTTGATAAGGAAATTATTTCTGAACAGAAAAAGGTTCAACTCCTCAGTATTACCCATTCTTTTCTGTCTGATCATGAGGCATCTTCAGTAGGTTTTGAGGAAGAGGGGGCTTCTCATCCCCCCCCAGTATTAAATTTCTATATTCAACAGAATCTATTTCCATACAAAGCAACTATCGTGTGACTCATTCATTCATTGAATGAAGAGAAGAGCAGCTGCTTCTTCTCTGGATAATGGATATACCCAGCCTGCTAAGTCTTGGCCCTCAGATGTCTGATATGTGCTAACTTTAACTGGTATAATGTCAAGGTAATCCTATACAGATCTGTTTAGAGATCTGGCTCTGTTCTGGGCCCAGTGCTCTTCAACATCTTCATCAACAATCTGGACGAGGGGATAGATGGGGAACTCATCAAATTTGCAGACGACACCAAGCTGGCAGGAATAGCCAACACTCCAGAAGACAGGCTTAAGATACAGGAGGATCTGGACAGACTTGAACACTGGGCGCTATCTAACAAAATGAAATTCAATGATGAAAAAAGTAAGGTTCTATATTTAGGCAAGAAAAACCAAATGTACAGGTATAGTAGGGGGTACCTTTCTCAATAGTAGTAACTGTGAGAGGGATCTCGGAGTCCTAGTGGACAATCATTTAAATATGAGCCAGCAGTGTGCTGCAGCTGCCAAAAAAGTCAACACAGTGCTAGGCTGCATTAACAGAGGAATAGAATCAAGATCACGTGAAATATTAATACCACTTTACAATGCCTTGGTAAGGCCACACTTGGAATACTGCATCCAGTTTTGGTCACCACAATGTAAAAAAGATGTTGAGACTCTAGAAAGAGTACAGAGAAGAGCAACAAAGATGATTAGGGGACTGGAGGCTAAAACATATAAGGAACAGTTGCTGGAATTGGGTATGTCTAGTTTAATGAAGAGAAGGACAAGGGGGGACATGATAGCAATGTTCCAATATCTCAGGGGCTGCCACAAAGAAGAGGGAGCCAAGCTATTTTCCAAAGCACCTGGAGGCAGGACAAGAAGCAATGGGTGGAAGCTAACCAAAGAGAGAAGCAACCTAGAACTAAGGATAAACCTCCTGACAGTTAGAACAATTAACCAGTGGAACAGCCTGCCTCCAGAAGCAGTGAATGCTCCAACACTGGAAGTTTTCAAGAAGAAACTGGACAGCCATTTGTCCGAAATGGTATAGATTTCCTGCCTGAGCAGGGGGTTGGACTAGATGACCTCCAAGATCCCTTCCAACTTTTTTTTTTTTATTATTATTATTATTATTATTATTATTATTATTATTATTATTATTATTATTATTATTATTATTATTATTATTATTATTATTATTATTATTATTATTATTATATTTCTTAATGAATTAACTGGCTTACTCACAGCTAAATGTTATGTACTTGCATTCGTGTAGAGAGAATGAGACAAGCTTTCTTATGCATATTGATCTATTTGTATTGGATTGTTGCCAAGGGCCTGGACTACTGGAGACCAGAAGCATGACATTTGAAATGTACATGTACTTTCAGTGGCAGATATGGAAGGGGTCCAAAAGGTCAAGAAAGTGGCTATGGCCACTGAATCAAAGCCTTACCCTGTTCAGGCTTCGCACATGCACCAAAAAGGCAAGGTTTCAATAATAGTGCCACAACTAACTTCTTGGCTTTTTTGACTTCCCCACACCACTGTGCAGATTACTTTTGCTTTGCTTATTGCTATGTTCACCCTTTGTTAATGTACTAGAATAACTACACAACACTAAATTATATTCCAGTTCGAGCTCAGTTCTTGATGATTACAAGAATTCACCCACAAAGTTTTTTAAGCAAAAGTGTGGAAGGAATTTGTCCTTGACTTCCCAGACTAGATTATAATTCTGCATTTTCTTCATGGTCTCCTACCCAAGTGTTAACCCAGTTTAGTTTTGAGATCAGCAAGGTATTTCTGGAATATGTGGTGTTCCAAAATATTGAGTGGGTGAGTGGTGGGAAGGGGAGTGAATTACGGTATTTGTTTGATTTGAGCTTCTGTGTAGCGCTAGAATACCTATGGAAAGAAGGCATTTGTGAGCCACCTACTCGAGCTTCTATATTCCAGCATGATGTCCCCAACAGCAGCCTTTTAACTGCACTCTCATTTCAGAGGGACTATCGTCTCTCTCCTGTCATTCTCACCTCACACACTTTAAGCCCTCAGGCTTTCTGTTTGGTTCATGACAGTTGCAAAGTTGTCATGGAAATCCAGCCAATTCATCCACCTCTCTGCTGAGCCCAGGTCACTTTCCATCACCAAAGGACAAAAGGAAAGGATGAAAGATTAAAATAAGGTTGAAATGTTCCACCAGAATATGATTTCAGAATGTAACAGACTTAGATCAAAGACCATATTGGATGCACCGCATCTCTTTGCCTTTGCATTGACTCAGTTGTGTACCTAGAGTATTGAAAGACAGTTCATTGCCTACCCAAAAATGCTTATGAAAATATTTCCAGGATAGTGGACTCATGGTGGTGATGCCCAACCTGCTATTTCATCAGAATATTGGTATTCTAATCTTAGTTAATTTCATTTAGAGATAAAACCAAGCTATATGTGTTAGTTTGGGCAGGGGTGGGTGGGTTGTTGAATATTAAAGATAATCTTAATGTCCAATGTGCATCCAACTAATTGTGCAAAACTCTGCCTGTCTCTGATGCATAATACACATACTAAATTAGAATTATTCTGACTCATTTAGTGTGGTAAATGCAAATATTCTGTAATTTGGGCTCAGTTAAAGGTAATGTCCATGAATATGTCACCAAAAACAAGAGTGGGGGTGTTGTTTATGGTGGGACAAATCCATAGCTAATATAACTTAATATTTTGTAAATGATACCCATTGATATTTTATCTCCAGTTTTACCCATCAAATTGGGAGGAAAATCACCTAGTCAAAAGAAGAAGTGAGAAATTCTGTATAACATCTGAGAGATCAATAGTTGCTTTGATTTGTTAAATTTGTGTGCCATCCTCAACATTTTAGCCATAGTTTTAGATGCTGGTCAATTTAACTTCTGCAAATACTGCTTTCACATGGGTGGGAATTGCTTTTCATCTGAGTAAAGGAGAAACCTTTTTCTGTTGCTTTGGACAAGGTGAAGCATTTAGTGGACAAGGACAAGGTGAAGTATTTAGTGGAACACCATGCCTTCATCACTGGAGGTTTTTAAGAGATTGGACAAGCCATTTGTCTGAAAAGATACAGGATCTCCTGCTGGAGTAGGGGGTTAGACTAGACGACCTCCAAAGCCCCTTCCAAACCTGTCGTTCTGAGGGGTCTCAGAATGACAGTGCAGTGGCATTTTCTCTCACATTGTCTGTGCTGCCTTGTAAAGTGTTGGGTTATGTATGATTTAAAGAAATAAATCCAGGGACCAATGATATTTTATACAATCATATTTTTGGGGAAAAGATAACAGTAAATTAACTTTTGGAATGGGCTATCATCGTATCTGCAGATATAAAATATTGTTCTTTAAAAATAATCTGGTCTTTCTTTGAAGCTGTCATTTTACAAGGGATAAGTCTGTGAATAATGCAGGTGAAGGTGATTCATGAATAACGATGTGCAGACAGTGCTTATTTTTTGCATTGCTCTCCTTCATGCACATACAGTATATTCATGAAGACCCCCATCTCTGAATATTTACATGGTGTTACAATTTCATTTCTACTCACCTTTCATTTTCTATTCCCCACAAGGACTGTTAGATGAGTTCCTCATATTGTGGTCTTCTTCCTTTCTTAGCCTTTGCCCTTTGGAAACTAGAGAGAGACTTACTTCATTCTCCATAAATTTAACCCCAGTAATGTTCTTTCCTGCATTTGCTTTTCCCCTTCCTATCGTGATTCCTTCCCTTGCCCTCTTATTGCCCAATGACCCAGAAGGGAAGAGTTGCCTGGGCCCTTGAAGAGCTATTTAACCTGTTTTCATCAAGGGGTCTCTTTGGCCATAGAATGACTCTTTGGTGGTTTCTTTTCCTTTAACAGGCTTAGCTTTCCTCCATTGTGCCTGATCACTGGGCAGAAATGCAGAAATTATTATCAAACCATCCCTTCTGACTGAGGCATATGTTTCCACCCCCCTTCTTTCTCTCTCTCTCTCTTCTTTGATGGTAGATCTGGAGGAAAACTTGCACAGAGTGATGGGCAGTGCTGGCCAAGGTCTGGTTGCTCTGCCTCACAGTCGGGTCACCCTTCAGGATCCTGTACTCTTTTCTGGCCTGGAGAAGCTCCCTCTTGCTCGGGATCCTGACAGCTGGCGGCCCCTTGACAGCCCAAGCCCCCCTGCTACACCTGAGCAACTCCTTCCCACCTATTGCCTGCAGTACTTTAATATGCTCTACCCAGATGACAGCAATTGGGTCCCAAAGAGTTTGGGTGAAACTCAACAACACAACAACCAAGGAAGCAGGACGGAAGTGCATAAGGAACCTGAGCAGTGTCCCATCATTGACAGTCAAGGATTGAGCCTCACCTCTGAGATGGATTATCAGGCCAGTCTTCACCTTGAGGAGCACTCTCTGGAACAGGTGCAAACAATGGTAGTGGGTGAAGTGCTCAAGGACATTGAAACAGCTTGTAAACTGCTCAACATTGCCGCAGGTGAGTACCACAGGCCTATTGTTCTTATATTTGGCACAGCTTAGCCCACAAAATAGAAAAAAATGTGTATGTAGAGGCATAATCATGCATTGCAAAACTAGTGAGACTGTTGTGGTCATTTGCCAATAATTGGCAATATTCTTTGCCTATCGTTGGTAGGTTTCAATCTCCTTTCAGACTACCATGTTGTTTGTTTGCTTTGCAACAAAAAACAATGAAATGTTTTGTGGCACCTTAAAGACTAACCATTTTGTTATTGTATAAGATTCCATGAATCACAAAATGCATCTAATGGAATGGACAAGTTAACATAAGGTAATAAATTCATCAGTCATTAGGGTATTAGAAGATTCTTTATTACTATGCCTTTTATCCTGACATTAGGATTATAAGCTCTGTAAAACAGGAGTTGATGGGTGTGAAGATCAAATAAACTTTCAACCTGATTTATTTACTTGTTATACAATGATGTACAATATAGCAGTTCTCTAAATTTGTAGGCTGGTTATCAAAGCTCAAGTATTCTTTCATGGCAGTGGAAATAAAAAGATTTGACATAGTTGGAGCAAAGGAACAAGGGGGAAAATGGAGGGAGAACGGCTTTCTCCTAGGATGCACATACCGTACTGGCTGTTGCGTTACAGAAAGACGCTGTCACTGGGCTTTTCATTTTTCTGCTTTGTTCACTTTATTCATTAGCTCCAGATACCAAATGCTTCATTCACATATATGCATTTGCATGCATCTAACAAAAATCACAGACTTCTCATGGACTACTCAACACTGTTGCAGAAGAAATGGCAGAGCTGTGGTTAGAAAGGGCAAAACCTGGCTGGTTGTTAGGACAAGGAAGTGGAAAAATATTAAAATACAACATGGGGTTTGCATTCTTTATTTGGATAAGTCTTAGAAATTTTACACCAACCTTCCCCAGCTGAGATTGTTTTTCAGGCATGATCCCATTATAATTGATCATTAGCCATGTTGGTGCTAAAGGAAAGGCAGTTGACATTAGGATGAACTGAGTCAAATCATGGAACTCTGCAATAAACCAGCTTTGGAACTGTCTAGATAGTGTTGGATCCAGTGTCTTGACGCTAAATCATGATGTATGTGAATAATAGAACTTGAAGGCCAGAAATAGCTAGAGGAGAACAGGTCCTTGTCATACAGATTGGTCAGTTGAATTGTACTGTATCCAAACTTGAGGAACTCTTAAGAGTTGGTCATCTGAGGTAGTGACAGGAAGGTTTTCATTTTAGTTGAGTTTTCCAAATTTTACATACTAAAGGAGAACTGTGCTCTTTTTAATTCAGTCGATGTAGAGGAAATTACAGATCATGAACTTAAGTTGCAATAAAGATGGGTAGCGTAACATATCAGCCCTCTCTTCTAGTTCTTCTAACTGCATAGGATTTCTTGCCAGGCAAATGTTCTCAGTACACTGCCGGCAGGATCTAAACGCTGCCAACACAAATATAAAATGCAAACTGTCTACACAAAAGCCAACCTGCTTGTTTTACCTCTTCAATTATTAGAACATTCCTGAAAACAAGAAAAAAATAATAAAGACTAATATGGCAGCTATCATCAGCCTTTATCAGTCACGGTCTGTCAATGTCCATGGAGGATATTGACATCAGACCTACAGCTGTATCCAACGTGCACTATTCTCTAGGAGATGGTTCGGATGTTATTGACTGTTGCTGTTGTTCAGCAGTTTCAATGATAGCTTTATTACTGCCTAATATTTCAGAGATAAATACTGCTTTAAAACTTTAGCAGAAAACATTGATATGATAACTGTATGTTGGCTGATGTATCAGAACTATGAAAATATCAAAAAATGGAGGTGTTCCTCCTCACAATGCTAGTCACCTGGAATATTTTCTTAGAATATTTGCTCTGAAGATGAATTATGACTGAAACAATGTACACACGCTCTAGTATATATATGTGTGTGTGTGCTGTGTATTTTTGTAGACCCTGCAGACTGGAGTCCAGGAAATGTTCAGAAGTGGATCTTATGGACAGAACACCAATATCGATTGCCCCAGATTGGAAAATCATTCCAAGACTTGTCTGGGAAGGAGCTATGTGACATGACTGAAGAAGCATTCCGTCAACGTTCTCCATCATGTGGTGATGTTTTACATGCTCATCTGGACATTTGGAAGTCAGGTACTTAGTAAGAGAATCGAGAAACAAATGATGAAACTGAAAACTCATTCTTCAAAAAGGTATTTTGCTAGTTGGAGCAATAGCGGGACTTTTCTCCTATACTGTGGTACTTCCAAACTACTGCTGGAAAACAAGGCTCTCGAAATAATCCGTGCTAATGATTTTACTTGTGCTTTTGGCTTCTTGCTTTTTGGGGGGGATATTGTCCCAGCATTCAGCCTCATGCTTTAGTAGAACTTTGGACTGGAACAGTTTGGTGCTGATCACTTTGAGGTAGAATAGTGAGTGTGCTACAGAGCAGGGTTTTGTCCTTTGCATCCCTTCCAGTTATATGAGCTATTGGCTTTCTTTAAGCACTGTTGAAGAGACCTCAAGAATGGGAAGAAGTGAGGAAATTCAGCCTGTCAGAATCCATTAGATTAACTTTATGTTATGTTTGCTTTCCAGCTGCCTGGATGAAAGAAAAAACTGCTCCTGGGGAGCTGCATTACTGTGGTGAGCTAACTGTTGCTAACAATAAAAATAAAATAGATTTTATTTTATATTATTAATTATTCTAATAATAAAAATACTTCAGAGAGGGATGCTAAAATGTTAAAAAGCTAAGAAGCTATAGGGATGCAGAAAAAAGGTATTCAAGAATCCAAATGTTGCTTTATTACAAGCACATGTCATAATATTACGATTATGATCATGATTTATCACTTGTTGCTTATATGTACACTGAGACCTTTTGCACCAGAGTCAAATTCCTTGTGTGTCCAATCACACTTGGCCAATAAAGAATTCTATTCTATATGATTTCAATTCCTGCAGTAGAAGCAGCTGCCTTCTAGTTCTGCTTATTGTCTGGATACTGTTAGATCAAAAGATGAAAATATACAGTCCTTTTTAAGACCAGTCATTGACTAAATTATGTACCTTTGGTATATGGCTTTTACATTATTATATATATATATATATATATATTATATTACAGTATAGCAAAAGCAATAGCACTTAGACTTATATACCATTCTGTAGTGCTTTACAACACACTCTCAGCGGTTTAAAATGTCAATATATTGTCCCCAACAATCTGGATCTTCATTTTACCAACCTCGGAAGGATGGCAGGTTGAGTCAACCTTGAACCAGTCAGGATTGAACTGTGGGCAGAGTTAGCCTGCAATACTGCATTCTAACCAATTCTTACAGTAAGCATTATAATAAAGAATACACTGTATGAAAGTAGACACCATTATCCAAAGTGGAATAACACCTTCAGATAACAGAATAGTTTCTGTATATGAGCAGAGAGAGAGATGAGAGAGAGAGAGAGAGAGCTAGCATGAATGAATGGGAAAATGTAATTTTCTTCTCAATCAGAGCTAACATTCCTTTGGCACTTAAAGAATCAAAGAACAAAATAACAGAGTGGTGAAAAATAATTCAAGAACAATATCTTAAAAAACAAATCTTACAAAAATAAAGTTAGAAATATGAAAGGCTAAATGCTTGCTGAAAAAGGGAAATTTACTGGTGGAAAACTGTCAAAAAGAAAGAAAGAAAAGAAAGCATGATGGTGGACCTACCACATGAGGTTTTACTGTAGTCCAGATATAAGAGTTTCTCTTTTAAATCTTGGACATAGAAAAATCTGACATTTTTGGTTGGGACATAAAGAGGAATATTTCCAGCACAGTGTGATGATCATATGGAGAGGAGGAAGACTTTTAGGTGGTTTGATCCTAGACCAACTAGAATATTACAGTTGTTGGTTGGCTTAGAAATAAGCAGGACATTAATGCTGATGTTGCAAATGCTTATATACAGAAAATGTATTCTAATCTGAAGGTTAAACAGGTTCCTGATAACTGATTTCTCTTAGCTGCCCTTTTCATACGAGCAACTGAGGATTCCAGGATTTTTCAACAACAGCTCTATGCAAAACGCATTACACTATTCGAGTCTACTTTAAGCTAGGTGACACTGCCATTGTTCCTGTCTAAAATAACTTGCTTTTTCTAATAAAAAGTACATTGCTTTCTAAACATTAATTTAGATGGATGTTTCCTTACTATAGGGAATGATGAGAACTGGACAGACAGCGAGGTAGATTCATCCTGCTCAGGCCAGCCCATTCACCTATGGCAGTTTTTGAAAGAGCTTCTGCTGAAGCCTCATAACTATGGTCGCTTCATTCGTTGGCTCAATAAGGAAAAAGGTCAGTGATATTAATTTCATACTGAAAATGGGAGACAAATTCTTTATTTGGACAGTCCAAGATTCCATAGCTTGGAAAGTCCTTTTATAAAGGTCTTCTGAAATACAGAAACTCTATACATTCCCCAGGGGCAAAAAAAAAAAAAAGTTGGGGTGGGAAGAATTTCAGGTGTGAGATTGGTGGCTTCGGTATCAGAACATCCATTTTACTCTTTCAGCCACCTCCATGCTTCCAAACTGGAAAATTAGGGAGAGAAAGACATAGCACTCCAAGTGCAAACTTAAGAGGAAATTAGGGGGAGGGAAATAGAGTGGGCAGAAATCTACATCAGAGCTCCCAAATAAGCATTTTATTCAGACTACTCTCAATTGTGAAGGACCACTGCTACTGTCCATATGTATAAGAGCAATGGGATAGGTCTGATGCTTGTCAGGATTCATACGTGTTTTATTTACTGTTCAGTTTTAATTTGGGTTTTGATTTGAATTATATGAACTTTGCTAGGTTTTATACACTGCATTTTCTAGTGTGCTGGCTGATTTGAGCATTGGAATGAATAGTAAGCAAAACTATAAATCCAATAATAAAAAAAAAACATTATAGTGCTTTTGATTTTGCTTCTCCAAATTTATTTTTATTTGCTTTTTTGTGGTTCCTTGCAAACATTTCTTCCTCTTTTTTATTAAACAAGCTATCTTTTCTGTTAATAATTCTGCTGATTCAAAGTATCATAACAGCGCGAAGATGGCAGGTAGGATGTGGCCCACATAAATAGATTTCTTCTTTCTCATATTTACTGCCTAGGTATATTTAAGATTGAAGATTCTGCCCAGGTGGCTCGGCTATGGGGAATCCGGAAGAACCGGCCTGCCATGAACTACGACAAGCTGAGCCGCTCAATTCGGCAGTATTATAAGAAAGGGATCATCAGGAAACCAGATATCTCACAAAGGCTGGTCTACCAATTTGTACACCCTGTCTGAAAAGCAGAGCAAAGAGAACAAATTCAGAGTAACTGATTCCTTTCTGGGCTGGAGGACTTCTGGGAACAGCATCCTTTATCCTCTGCAATGTTGATGGAGCTAAAAGCAACTATTGACAAAGACAGTTGGATTTGGCTGGTGAACTGTAGAGATTCCTGTGTCTGGGAAACAGGAAACAAATAAATTGTGTCTGGGAAACAGGAAACAAATAAACATTTACTGTTTAAGTAAAATGGCAAAAAGGAAGTGAACAGGGCCATTCAGATCTCATTCTAGGCTTTGTGGTTTTGTAGGGTTTTTTTTTTACTTTAAAAGAAAAAAATAATCTAAATATTTCCAACTACATGGTATGGGAATCCAAAGAAAGTAGGAATTTGATGGAAAAAGGAAAGAGAATACTGATGCTATAGAGACTTTTCCATTCTAATAGTTGGAAGACTATTTGAGATCAAAGGAGCAACGTAACATTGTTTGCAACTTTGTAAATTAACAGTGGGCAATTATAATATTGCGTAGCAATCTTCTGACCTAGCTTAAAATTCCTATGCTCTCTAACCTTTCTTTTCTTTCTGGGTAACAAGCAGAAAGCTCAACAGCCCATTTCTCTGATAGCAAACAAGCTTGGGGGCTATACTTTAAATGACTTTCTAGTCTGCTTTTTTCCTCCTGTTCTTAGCACAACAGCCAGGCTTTGATATTTCAAGTTTGATGTTGGAGAAAAACTAAGAATAGGGTTGCCAGGTGTCCACTATTTGAGCGGACAGTCCACTTTTTTCACATTATGTTCACTATTTTTTTTCACAAAATAGTGGACATTTTTTTTATTCAAAAGCTTTATGATGAAATGGTACGTAATCTAAAGCTGTACAGTCTACTTTTTTACTACTTAACCCTTCCCTCCCCCCTGCTTGTCCACTATTTTTTGGAAGCAGACCTGGCAACCCTAACTAAGAATCATGATTTGGAATTCAGAATAATGGTGCATCAATAGTTTAGAATCAGGCTGGCCCGGTATATTGGTTTTATGTTTATGTGTCAGAGGAATGCAAAATTGTAGTTTAATTCAAAGGAGCAGACCAGAAAGTCTGTCCAGGTTTAATATTAATGAACTTGATTAGTTTTCCATATATGCAGTGAATGAAAGTAGTTACTGTTTCGGGTATTGTTAACAGAAGGACAGAGTCACCCATTCTCAGTGTGTGAACAAACCTTTCTTGAGGGGAAAAACAATAGGACTGTGCAAAGCAGCCTCCTGCTGGAGCTCAGGCTGACCCAAAACAAGAACAATTTGGCACCTGCCTGCCTGAGGAGGCCAACTAGCTGAGCATCTGGGAAACAGTGAAGAAAACACACAGTCTCCACCCCCCAAGGCTGCCTGAACATGGTCCTGGCAACGATACAGGTTGTTCTGGTGTATGGGCTGCACCTGGAGATTTGTGCTGATCCCTGGGGTATGATAGTTATCCCAAATCAGGTAAATTCTCTTGGAGACACTTCCTGAAATTAGGCTGCAACTTCTGGTACTGCAGCAGTTACATTGAGAATTACAAGTTATGGCCCAATCATGTGCCTTTATGAAATCAGCAAAGGCAGATTTTGGCTAAGGATCAAAAGCAAAGTCATTGTGACTGTCATTTTGTCTTACACTGCCACTGAAAATTAAGAGAGAATCTGAAATGTATGCTCAAGTAGAAGTTGTCTGGGCTACCAAAATTAAAAGAGAGTGGGTGCTAAACCATGTGAAACTGACACAATATTTAGGGGCAAAGGAATTATGGCCAAAACTTCAAAGAAACCTCTACCATTACTCATATGTGCTTTCAGAAAAAGTTGACATATTATTCTTTTACAAAAAAAAAACACAACCCTTCTCATGCTCCTATACATACTACCACATTGAATATGGCATAAACTTGTTAAACATGGAATTTCCTTAAGACTTCAGTATTTGACTTAAGGTGAGATTAACTCTCCATGCTAAATTTAATTCCTGGCAACTTCATCGACATGTCTGTACATTTTTATTGGAAACAATTTAGAAGAGATTTGCCTTTGGCTAGATGATGATGACGACAACAACAACAATGGAATGGAAAAAGGCAATCTAGCGTACAACTCTAGTGTTTCCTGATCTCTTATACAAGTATTAATCAGGTTTTACTTACCAAGTACCTTGTAACCTTTCTTACATTTTCAAAATTAACCAATGTTGGCTAGGTGCTGCCACCAAGAGGAATACTGACCATGCACAGCATATAATATTTTAGATTTGTTGAGCATGTTGCAGGATGTAAGTATATAGAATGAGCAATATTTTTAACATTATTAAAGTGAACATTCTTTGGAATTAAAATAAGTCCTTTCTTAAAGTGCTACATCAGATATTATTTAATTTTATATGGCTTCCAGTGACTCTGGATAGTTACAAATAAAAGCATTTAAAAGAAGGAAAAAAAGCAACAATAGGCAAAAATGAAAAGTAAAATTAGCAAGGCTGATAAAAATATGGACTTAATTGAAAAGACACACACACACACATACACACACACACACACAAAATCCAAAGGGGAACTGTACTTATGCTTGCCAAAGGCCTGAGTGAAGAGGCAGGTCTCCAACACCTTTTGAGACACCAGCAGGGTGAGAGCCACCTGGATCTCCTCAGACAGATGGCATTGTTTAATTGATGGAACCAGGAGGGTGCCAACCTTGCCAGATTGTATTTGTTGGGCAGATACTATGGGAGATAGGCAGCCATCAAGTTACCAGGTCATATGCCTTTATAGGTAATGATCAACATTCTAAACTGTACCCAGAAGCAAACTGGCAATCAGTGTACGCTGCAAAGCTAAGGTGTTACATACAAAGGCATGCCCATCTACATTACTGCATTCTGAACCAGCTATAGCTTTCAGGTGATAGTAAAGGACAGCATGTAAAGCAGGGGTCCCCTACCCTTGGGCCATGGATCATTTGAGCCCTTTGGAACCAGGCCGTGGAAGTGGTTGGGTGAGCATGCGCATGCATGCAGCTCCATTTGCGCAAGCGGTGGGCAAGTGCGCCCACTGATTATGCAAATGGAGCTGCACACGCTTGCTCACCCACTTTCACGGCCCAATTCCGAAGGGCTTAATGCCCAATAGTGAACCACTGGGGGTTGGGGACCCTTGATCTAGACCCATTCAAGTCTAGTTTCAGGCCAGGATTCAGATACTGAGATAACTATGTAGGTCTACTGAAAAATAAACCTGAGTGGATTTGGTTTTAAAAAAAATCTCCAAGATAAGAGATTATTGGATTATGTTTCTATACCAGGTTGCTCGACCCTTTCATTAGTAGAAATACTTTGAAAGTTGCCACTTGGATGCCACTTAATTTATTTTCCATGCTATTTACTGGAGTACCCTACCTTGTGTATTCAGGTTCTTTATTAAATCAGAAAAGGGTATTTGAATTGAAAGTATTTATGCTTATGTAATTGCAATTTGTCAATATAACTGTAGATAGAGGCAGGCTATGATTGCCCCGCAATGATATCATCTTCTCCAAGTGCTAATTCTGAAGCCCAAAGCAGAATAGGGATGAATAATGGCATGTGAGTCCCTGGAAGAAGGGTGGCTAGAATTATGCTTTTCCACTGCTACTTCCTTATCAAGAAACTGTGTTCAGCCTGAGCACAAGCATTTTACACTCATCCTATTTTTTTTCAGATAATTTGTAGTCTGCCTCTTTCAGCATTGGGCTAGTTTGTTAATAAAAGGAATGCTAACTAAGATTGTAACTGTGAGAATGTACATCAAGCTTGCAAGATTCTCTTTAATTTTTTCCTAGAAAGGTCAGGATTCAGCACCTTACAGCCATGTATAAACAGTGATTAGAAAAAGGGGTGATCATAAAGATAAACTGCAGAAACAGTTCAGAAATTTAGTTTTACATACTGCTTCATAGTGCTTTGCAGCCCTCTTTAAACAGTTTACAGAGTCAGCGTATTGCCCCCAACAATCTGGGTCCTCATTTTACTGACCTCAGAAGGATGCAAGGCTGAGTCAACCTTGAGTCGATCAGAATCAAACTCCAGGCTGTGAGTAGAGTTGGCTCCAATACTGCATTGTAACCACTGCACCATCATGGCTCTTTGATAATCTTTCTTTTCAGTAGAAGAATATCAGCTTACACAAAAATCCATATCTGTTTTGTCCTACACTTATCCAAGATCAAGTAGATCTAAAGCTAGTTTACGCCTCCAATTGCTGAGATATTCAATTACATTTATGCAACTATTTTTGATCTCTGCCTTCCCATAGAGAGGACAGGTGGGGAAGACATGGTACTCTAAATGCTGGGCAACTTCCATTGATCTTGGCTCTTGGATGTATTCATACTTGGCTTAGAGTGAAGGATCATTGTAAAGTTACTAGACTATCTTAAAAACAGGTTTCAATTTTAGACTTTTTTTTCTTTTTGATGAGAATTACATATTTGGAGGATTGTTTAAACTCCTCTTTGGCGGCAAAAAACTCCACACATAAATCCCCTTATAATTATTCTATTTCCAAAATAAGAAGATATTACAAGACTGATTCTACTTCTGTTTGTAAAACAGCAACATACAACCAAGAAGATCAATCATGCACCAGTTTGTGAATAATGGGAGACAAGCAAACAATAATCTGACAAACAAATTAGTTGCCCGAGAATGGAATAAACATCAAAATTAATCTTGTGGCTTTTCTTCTCCTGAAGTAATTAATATTTTATTTATTTATATTCTGCCTTTATCATTTTTATAAATAACTCAAGGTTATGAATACACACAATACTTCTTCCTCCTTATTTCCCACAACGCTATAAGGTGAGTGAGAGCGACTGGCCCAAAGTTTGATGATGATGATAAATGATTGATATTAGTAAGTTTTTCATGGATGCATGTGTGATCTGTAGAGGCCATGGATGCACTAATGTCTATGGAAATTCTGTCATCCAAGTCATGGTTGTCCCAAAGGTGTGTTTTCAAAAGGCAACTGGACTTTCTTGTTTTTTCCTTGAAGATGTTTTGCTTTTCATCCAAGAAACTTCTTCACCTTCCAAAGGTGAAAAAGCACCTTTGGGATGCATCGTATAGTTGGAAGTTATTTATCTGGCAATAATGCAACAGAAGAAAACACTGGTAGGGAATAATTGCCATTCTGGAAGATTATTAGTTCGGATATAAGGAAATTCAGGTTCTTTATTATGCTTGAATTAACCTAGCAGGAAAACCTATGGATATCTTCCAACTTACTAGTCAACTTGCACTATATTTTCCAGGGTTTTTTTTTAATTCATAGGGACTGAGGCAACCAGAATACTTGTTTGCAAATTGCAGATATGTTTCCAGAGCACGTATGTATCCTTTGTCAGAATTTCCTTTAACAATAAGAATTTTGACTTTTAGAAAGCGTCAGTTGAATATCCAGTGGACTAATAGTTATTACTGGACTTGCGAATGGAGTACAACTCTTGAAATTGCTCCATTGTAAGAAAATAATACCATCTCTTGAAATGGGTGTGCATGCATAAATGTAACTGTAGAATATTTGATAATAATCATTTAGACAGGTGAATCAAATGAGCCATGGTGGCGCAGTGGTTAGAATGCAGTATTGCAAGCTAACTCTGCCAACTGCCAGCAGTTTGATTCTGACCGGCTCCAAGCCTTCCATCCTTCTGAGGTTGGAAAAATGTGGACCCAGATTGTTGGGGACAATATGCTGACTCAATACGCTTAGAGAGGGCTGTAAATCTCTGTGAAGCGGTATATAAGTCTAAGTGCTGTTGTATTGCTATAAACAGAGACATGCACCAAATCACGAAATTTGCCTCAAATTTCTTCAAATGCTTTCAAATATCAATAAGAACCATAAATATAAGCACTTTCTTCCCTCCACCAAAATAAAAATGTTAGTATACATTATGTCTGCTTTCTCAGAGCAGAATAATAAGAGGCAGTTGAAGTTTCCTGTAATTTTTAATAGCTGTATGAAATTAGAAATTTGGGCAAATCTTTTTCCATATATTAAATATGGAATATCCATCTATATATGTAAAAAAATCCCACTTCTACACAGTGGAACAAGCATATGAGCACAATTTTCTGTTGTATCTTGACAATGACATAATGAGAGTTTATCCTTTCCCAAAAAAATAACAAGGCAAGACACACTATGCATGAATAAAATAATCCTTTTATTATTGTATTTTTAAGTATAGTTTTTGCTCTTTATGGAAGAAGAGGCAGACTGGCATGACACAGAATGTTACTCTCCATCTCCTAACACAGTATTCCCAATCTCAAGATGTGTGGATTTCAATCCCACAGCATTTTGGCTGCAAAATTCTAGAAATTGAAATCCATATAACTTAAAGTTGCTGAGACTGAGAAACACTGTCGTAATATGTAGCTTTGTTGACAGTAACACGTTCTAAGTTGAAATGCTCCTCTCTAAATCTAGTAGGCTTTAATCAACCAAAACCCACAATCTCTTCTTGAGCCTGGCATTTATCTTATAGACCTGGAGTCACATAGTGAATACATACCACAGATTCCTGTAAACATTTCCATTATGGTAGCCATTATGCATAATACAAGACACTTGTTTTATGAGGGGGTAAAACAAACTTTTCTGGGGAATACATTTTGATTTTTTTTTCATATAACCGTTGACCTGCAAGAACATTAAGACCATGGCCAGTCACATGTTGAGGTCACTGAAATGGATGGGACAAATAAATGCAGACTTGGGTGGAGTTGAGAAATTCAGGGGCAAAATGGGAACAAATCTTAGTACATCCATTTTGTTCCTTATTGGGATAAAAAAAAGGGAATCACATCACCAAAAATCCACTGCTTAGCTATAAATGTTAAGTGGTGGAAACTGTGTTTCTATTAGGAAACTGCATAATGGTATGGGGAGGGAGGGTGAAAGCTACATGTGCTCTATGGGTTAGGGTCTTCACCCGAACATAACAACAACCCTGCAAAGGACCTGGATTGACTTGTTGCAAGTTTACTACAGGCTCTCAACCAATCAGTGAGCAAGCACCATATCACATCAGTGTATTCAAAGGCCTGAAATTGTGTCAGCTGTTGTACACTTGCCTCCATATACACACACCTACGCTGTGGACATACATACATGCTTGTAGTCCTGTACCTTCCCATTTACCTATCATGGACAGTTTGAAAATTAATAAAAGTATCATTCCAGGAGCAGCATGAGAATATCAATATTCTCCAGTTTATTTTCTGGCCAATGAAGGTAGATTTTTCTTGGGGCATCTTTGAAACCTTGTTGGTGCAATGACACTGGAGAGGGATTCTTTCACTGAGATGTTTTTCCCTTCATGTTGCAAGGCTTATGGTCAATCCTGCCTACTCTCATTTTAATTCTCTACAACCTGCATCTTTTCTCTTTTTTATCCTACCAAGCATCTAGCCGCCAATCCAGTGCATCTATACACAGTAACATGATTTGAAAAGTGATGCCTAATACTAGACTGGAATCCACTGAAAATACCCTGAGGAAAAGAAAAATTAAATTGGTCACCACTTGAACCATGTAAATCAACTGTTCAACACATCTGAATATCAGGTTTGGACTGGACTTTCGAATTTCAAGATTGAACAAAAATAATTTTAAGAAGGAAATTCCACATTACTTGGATACAGTCTAGTTAGTAGGTTTGTCTTCATGTTCCCTTTCCCCCAGTTGATTCCAGTGGCCTGATCATACCAAATGAAAAAGCTCAGCTTGTAAACACACAGCTACATCAGGAGATGGTAAGAAGACAAAGTCAAACAAGAATCAAAATTCATACATTTACATAGATCAGTCATTTTTGTATACACAATAATTATATATACATATATGTATGAATATATATATATACACACACATGCACATTTACACAGATACTTCTTTACTGTGTGTATGCATGCGTATATATATATTTATATAACTCTTTTTTCAAATTACACTATCAATGTACGCAAACCAGGTGTACTGCTGAAAGAACAGCATTCATCAAAAATATCTTAATCTAACAAAATAAAACAAAACAGTTGGAGGTCATTAATATCTTGTTTACATTATCCAGTATGCCACATGACTTATTCAGGAGCAACACCAGTCACTGGGTCCAGTAATTCAAAAAATAAACCAACTTCAGAGGAGGCAGGACAATAGATGTTTATAAAGAAGCAGAGAATGACTAATAGTATCCAAGGATAAGGCCCAGGGATGGGATACATGAAAAAGGGAACATAAACTAAATACTGTAACATACATTAATCATAGCCTTTGTGTATTCTAACAAGGATGAATTTAATCTAAAAGTATTATAGCCTGTAACCAGTCATTAAAAATATCTCCCGGAAAAAAAAAATGATGGAGTGAAGATGCATATAAGTGAAAGGAAAGATTATACAAAGAAATCACTGTAATAATAAAAAAATATATAAATTTTGTTAACCAATGATGGGATAAACCCATCCAATGCAGGACACAGGTGATATGCACCATTTATATAAGGGGCTGGAGAAAAAGACTATTTCTCCAATTATTTAAATAAAAAATGCTAAAACCTGACAAGATTAGATGAATAAATGCAGTCCATTAATAAATAGCTTTTAAAGAGTGCTTTCACATATGATTTTCTAGGATACATAAATATTTTCACAGTTTACTTCATCGAAGTCAAGATTTTGAATCTTATTAGACTTAACAAGGAGATTAAATGGTCAAAGCTGATGTGAATTTTAACTCAATATTAGAAGAGCCACCTAGGTTTCAAATAACCATTTCTTAATCCACAAATAGCACCACCAACTCTTTTGTTTCTCTTTGGATTAAATGATTTTGTTAATGTTAATGTTTTGGTAACTGTATGTTGCTCATCGGAAGGATGAAGCTTGCTTCTTCTTCTATGCAAATTTTATTTACTCTTTACTGTATAGCTCTAGAATCTAGATGGTCCTATGGGTGAACTTTGAGGTATTGGTAAGGGAGGAAGTCTCTCTCTCTCTCTCTTTCTCCCCCCCTCCCCCGTGTGTGTATCATATAAGGAATAATTTTGAAAACTGGAGAAATTTAATTATTTCCACCATTCTCACAGACTGGTAAGAATGGAGTTTTTGCATTTAATTATATAATCTATAGCTATTCACTGATATCCCCCACAAGTCAATTAAGCATGAATTCCAGACCTAGGAATGGGATAATTTAGAATATACCTGCTATTTTCAAGCAGCTTTCCTGAATTACTGAGTGATGTTAAGTAACATTCTAAATTATATTTAAAAATAGGACATTATTCAAGACCCCAGTAGAAAATTCTTCCCAGTGAGTTTGCCAATATTGGTGGGAATGGGATATAGAATCTCATTTTTAAAACCTTTTATTAATTCTACAATTTTCTGCTATTTCTTAGTTTTGGGGTAGCACTCCTTGTTCTGGAACTTTATTCAAAAGTTATGTACATTTTTAACTTATAGCATATGTGCACAGAAATCTGACTGGCTTCTTCTTCTCATTACTTTTGCCCGATACGAATACTGCTATTACTAGCCTGTGCCAGCTTGTGAATAATTTAAGTGATTTCATACCTCATTAATAGCTATACTGTTTTTCTATCATGCCTTATATAAGGCAGTGGTTCTCCTGCTCCAGATGATGTAAGACATGCATTCTCTCATCTCAGTTAAGGGCACTCAGCACTGCTTCCTCCTCCAATTTACTGTATCATATGCTTAGCCGACTAAGTGCCACAATAAATGTTCTTTGACTGAAGGCATGGATTCAGTTCAAAAGCAGGTTTTCACTCACTGAAATGTAATTATCAATGAAAAACCCTAACAATCAAGCAGATTCAAGCATGGACATATTATTTCAGTTGCACTGATTCTCAGTACCTTACAACCTGCCTAGTAGATAATTGGGGATTTTTTTTCTCTGTTCCCCGTTTACCCTCATACTCTGTTCTTTATCTGCGAGGTTATCTCAGGTTCCTTCCTGCCTGCCTTTATTTTACACAATTCTTCTTTTGATACTAGTCTAAAGGAAGTAGCTGCTTCTCTAGCCTTATTCTCTCCATTCTCCAGGATCAAACAAATGACTTCTGTCTATCAGGGTTATGGACCGAGACCAGTGAGCAAAAAGTTAATAGAAAGATATACAAGTGTGTGACTCATTGTAAGCACCCTTAACAAAGACTAGGAAGAAAATGGGGATGTTTCAAGCTATGAAAAAGCATTATGAAAATACTCCTCAAGTGACAAGTGACTGCCTTTGTCCTGGACCAAGAAAAACCCAGGAATGCAGAGTAAGATCAAAAACCATGGGAGGCTATAAACGGCAGAGCAGCTGGAATAAACCAGCTGTTAAAGAGTGACCCTATTCTTGTTTAGCTACAAGATTTAACTAGAAAACTGATTCAGATAATCAGTTTTATTCATAAATGATACAAGATTTGCAATTACAAATGAAGATCTTTTTACAAGACTCTGAAATAAGCAGCTCAGAGAAGGGTGAGCTATAAATCTGCATGGGGATGAGATGTCAGAAATGACCAGACAAGTTGAAAGACAAAAAGTGTGTAGCCAGCCAGAAATGTCAATTATTTTGATCTTAATCTTCCTTCCAGAAAGGGGGAGACTGTAGTTGGTGTCAGAGTATGGCTGATGAAAGGACAGACAAGGCAAATCTTAACTTTATAATTTTTTGCAACACTCTGGGTGTAACTCTAACAGAAAAAAGTCAAAGTTCAGAATCAGAATAGAACTGGAAGGAACTTTGGAGGTCTTCTAGTCCAACCTGCTGCTGAAGCAGGAGATCTTATACCATTTCAGACAAGTGAATGTCTAGTCCAGGGGTGTCAAACTGCCGACCTGCAGGTTGGATGTGTTATGGCGAAACCGCACCCAATCCATTGCCGGCAATGGAAAAAAAGTCATGATATGTCACGACACATCACGTGACGTTATGAGTTTGACACCCCTGGCCTAGTCTCTTCTTAAAAACCTCCAGTGATGAAGCACCCACAACTTCTGATGGCAAGCTGTTCCAGTGGTTAATTGTTCTCAGTGTTAGGAAGTTAGTTTCCACCCATTTTTTCTTGTCCTGCCCTCTGGTGCTTTGGAAAACAAGTTGACCCCCTCCTCTTTGTGGTAACCTCTCAAATACTGGAATAGTGCTATCATGTCCCCCCAGTCCTTCTTTTCTCTAGACTGCCCATACCCAATTATTGCAATCATTTTTCATATGTTTTTGTCTCCAGGCTTTGTTTGCTCTTCTTTGCACTTTTTCCAAAAAATTCAATATCTTTTTTGTAATGTGGTAATGAAAACTGGATGCAGTGTTCCACATGTGGCCTTACTAAGGTTTTATAAGGTGGTACTAATACTTCACTTGATTTTGATTCTATGCCTCTGTTTATACAATCAAGGATTGTAATAGCTTTTTTGGCTGCTGCCGCACACTGCTAGCTCATATTTAAGTGACTGTCCACTAGGACTCCAAGGTCCCTCTCACAGTTACTGTTTTTGAGCCAGGTTTCCTAATCTATAATTGTACCTTTGGTTTTTCCTGCCTATGAGTAAAACCTTGCTTTTCTGTATAAAGCCCATTGTTCAAGTCTATCAAGATCCTTTTGGATGCTGAGCTTGTCTTCTGGGGTGTTGGTTATTCCTGCCAGCTTAGTGTCATCTGCAAATTTGATGAGTTCTTCTTTTAGTCCCTCATCTAAGTCATTTATGAAGGTATTGAAGAGTACTGGGCCTAAGATGGAACCTTATGGTACCGCATGGCTTACTTCCCTCCATGTTGATGTAGTACCATTAAGGACGATTCATTGGGTATGGTTTGTCAGCCAGTTAAAAATTCATCTGATGGTGATGCTGTCTATCCCACATTTTTCTAGTTTACCAAGAAGTAGGTGGTGGTCTACTTTGTTGAATGCCTTGCTGAAGTCTAAGTATACTATGTCCACAGCATTTCGCTGGTCTATTAATTTAGTCACTTTGTCAAAGAATGAAATAAGATTGGTTTGGCATGATCTATTTTTAACAAACCCATGCTGGCTACTAGTTATAATTTTGTTTCTAGATGTTAAGATCAGCTGCAAGGAAGAAGGTGCATGACTCACTGCAGCACAAGGAAAATGGACCATTAATAGTAAAATGATGAAAATAACCAAAAAGTCTCATTCTCTATCAGAGGATAGACTGTGTGTGGATTCTTGTGCAACATGCAAACCTAATTAAGAAAATGAAATATTTATTGTATTTGTCACACATTGGCTGTTTAGCAGAAGGACAAAAACTCATTTCAACAAGGAGAGATTAGCAAGATTGTTCAGTTTGCTCTCATTAAAGTCTATGACAAAGGAACAGTGTGAAGTAAAATTTAAAGGCAATTTATGTCTCTGTGTGTGTGTACCTCAAAATGGAGAATGATGAAAGGAACCCTCCCAGAAAATACATTGTTTGAAATAAACAGTGCTGTGGCTAAGGCAAAAGCAGCCAAACAATGCAGTCACATAACTTGTTTAAGCCCATGGCACAAAAGAATGTGATATAAGAACCCAGATGTTATTCAGAAATTTGAGTATTTAGCAAAATGATTGAGAATGCAACCACATGCAGCTCAGTTGAAATGCCCGAGAGGAAAGAAAAATTGATGAGGCAGTTCCTGGAACTGGCCCAGCCAATATTTGTAGGCCAATGAAGTAATGACAACAGGCAGAAACAAATACCTATTCATGTTTATAAACAATTTACTTTAGCTTTATAACTTGCTACCTGCTCAGTTTACGAAAAGAATTTAAGGTACGTATAAATGTCTTCGGTAAGCAACAAATTTGACAGAAAGCTCCAGGTTCTACACACAAATAATGTGGGTGAATACATGGTGGATAACATAAAAAAGTACTTGAAGGAACAAGGAATCACATGAAATTATTACGTTTTATATGCCAGAACAAATGGCACGGATAAGAGGAAACCTCTCTCTAAGAGAAATGAAGTTCATACTACAAGATCCAGGACTGGCAAATAATTTCTGGATGGAAGAAGTTACAAATGAAGGCGAATATACGCATCCCGGGACGATGTTGCAGGATCCAACATGGGTCGGTCACTGGGACGAGAGATTTTATCAGACTCGTGTTGGAGCCCATCTTCAGGGAACTTCTCTCTATCAGAGTGTGTCTTGACAGGATGCAGTGGAAGAAGTCATCACTGCCTCGTCTCAAGAACGCATTACTAATAAGGCCACAAATATAATGCCCCATAAGTTGTGGCATGGAAAGAAGCCCAAACTAGGGTATATTTGCCAGCCTATTACAATATTAGAGCATTTGGTTCTGAAGTCTAAACCTATGCATCAAAAATAAAAAGGACCAAACTCGGTATTAGATGTGAAATCCTGTTGCCTGGATACCAACAATACTGCAGGGATAGAGAATCCTGGATCTCTCCACACAAACATCCAGCATGACTTATTTTAATGTTCAGAATATACCTTGAAGGATATTCCTTACACCCGGATGATCAACCTGAAACCATTTGCTTCAATGGAAATTTTCATCATGCGCTAATTATTCAACGGCACATCAGATCCAGAAACACAAACTGAATCGTTGCAGCTGTGATGTTCAGAGAGATCCAGCAGCAAAGTTTCACCCTGAATATTTTCCTACATAACCAAAAAGGAACAGATAGAAGAGTCTTGTTTTTGGAAAGACATTGAGTAAGGGTTTACTAACAAATCTAAAGAATGAAAAAACCCCTGCAAAAAAGGAAATCAAAACATTTCACAAGAGTACTTGAAAACTCATTAAGTGACCTGCAAGGAAAGAAAATAATAGGATGAAAATGGGTTTTCAAGATCTAATGCAATGCAGAAGTGGACGCCCAGCGCTGTAAAGCCACAAGGCAAAGGAATATATTAAAAAATATGGAGTGAAAAAATGAAGATCTGGTGTTGGGAACAGAGCAAGGAATTGCTATAGGAAGAGAAAAGTTTACTCAATTCTGAGAAAATAACTCAAAATAATCTCATCTTGATTTTGTCTGGCATAAAATGTGGTAGAGAGAAATTCTGTCAGGACTGCAATATACAGTACTGCTATTTTACTCTACTACAATAAAGAAATCTCTGTTGCTTCTGTTTTTTGACCTTGGTTATTTCAACAGACTAACTAATGAAAACTATGCTGAGACTTTTGCCATAACACTTCAATATAAACACTGCTCAGTATAGCAACAGCTGGGAATATGCAGGTGCATCACCTTGGTGTAAAGTTTGCATTTCTGCATGGAGAAATCAAGGAAGACATCTATGTTGAGCAGTCACCTGGTTTTGAGGAACCAGGAAAGGAAGACTTACTGTGCAAACTTCAGAATAGTACAATATCTGTGGTCAAAGCAAGGAACAAGAACCTGAAATTTAAAAAAAGCTTCCAACAAGGTAAAGCTGGCTCTTTATTACAGATATAAAAAGAAAGATGAAATTCCTTTGGAATGATTTAATTATATGCTACCACAATTAGGATTTACAAGAAATAGCACAGAACCTCAACAAAGAAATAAACATGAAAGATCTGGTAGCATGTCTTAACATTCTGGCATTGAGATAGAAAGAGAGAAGGATGGAAACTACTTCCTTAAACAGAAACAAAAAATAAGGGATCATCTTCAGGGTGACTGAAGCCAATGATGCTAATATATCAATGGAAACAGACTTCCTGAGGCAAATTGCAAATCATGAGTCCCTACCTGAGAGAGACAAATACAAGGTGGAAGTTGTGGCTTGGTGAATGAACTGGTGAAAAGGCTGTTGGAACAGTAACTTCAATTGCACTGGCTCTATAAATCTCATGACCTACAATTGCAAGAGGCAATAAAATAGGAATTTTCTGTGTCTTTCCTGTTTATCCCTTACTTTGCCTACTCTTAATTTGTGAAACTGCTGCTTTCTGCCTGCTTTTGTCCTCACACACATCCCTTCTCTTGATTCTCATTTGAAAGGGATGTTACCTTGATATCACCTGTATATTTCTCTAATAAAGCCTCTTTGTGTTCAGGTTAAAAAAGGTGCCTAATTAGGCTCATTTTCCACTGCTCAAGTACATACAAGGACTTTCCTTCAACAACACCAAAAATACCAATTCACAATAAGTGCATTTCTTTTTCTGGTGCAATATCTGTTTAAGTGTATAAATGGTAATTAGTTTTCATAATTTTGCATCTCCTTTTAAGTTCCTGTACTCGGGCTAGAAATAACATTTTCTGATTTATCTTTGTATTTCAAAAGGGATACATTCACTCATGTCCCCAGGAATGCAGTTCAATTCCTCAAAAGAAGATGAGAGAAAGAAGCCAGTTCTAATGAGTTTTATTGGGTGTTCCTCAAGTTCAACAACCCCATCTAAACTCAAAAGAAGAACAAGCCACATATTTTAGTGGCATAAGAGGAAATTGGCATGGAACAGATGTTTTAATTCATAACATATCACACATGCCATATCTTTCAGTTACTGCAATTGTTCTGGATGATTGCTGGATGATCAATGTAGACTATTACAGCAAAAAAAAATGCTGACTGAGACTTCTTGGAAAGAACAAATATATCTTGTCTTTTGCTCTTAGAATAGAAATAGGTAAGAAATATACTATAGAGGGGTGAGAGAAAAATAAGAAATAAAAAACTATATTTCCTGTCTCCTTATTTTTGCTTGATTTGGTTTTTCAATGAGGGTGAATTGTATTTTCTCCAGAGCTTAAATGCTAGACAGAATAAGCCATTTGGAATGTTTCTTTGCTACATTTTATAATTAAAATCCAACCAATCAGAAGCCTTATTGTTTAGGGCTTTAAAGGCTTGTAGTATTGGCTTTCCCTTACAAGACAAGCCCTCCAGTGACAGTGTGGACTTTTCATATCTCATTTCTTTAAGAAACTAAAATAGCAAAGCTACCACAAAATACTTTTTAGAGATGTAATTAAAAAAATAAAAGATTGATTGGAAAATATGTTTGGAACTCTAACTGTGCTGAGTGAATGACTGTAGAGCAAGATGGCTACTTGGCTGGTATAGACAGATGGTGGACTGGAGAGGGTTGAATTCTGGCAGCACAAAGAGAACATGACAGAATTAGATAGACTCCACATAGTTAGCTGGATAAAGACCAAGTTGCCCGTTGTCTAGACGTCCTTTGCACCACCCTTGTTCATCTTCTTCACCTAATTTGGTTAATTCATCACCTAGGAAAATAATAATAAATTACAAATTGGGAGCACACGATCAATCTGATATTCCCTCTCTCAACTGTTTCCCTACACTGAGTTCTCTTGTGTATTTGATGTTGAGACACATATGTAAAACTAAAACCTATGTGGAAAGAAGCAAGAGGGCATGTGATTTAATGAGAAAAAGATCAGTGGGAAAAGAATATAATGTACCTTCATACTATGATTTCAAAAGACTGCCTTTTTATTAAAAACAAAATATGAATTTTTCTTAGGGCTGCGAAGTGCTCTGGGTTGTACTGCTGCATTTGCAGTGGTCAAAGTATCCCCCAAATGTCATGGCTACTTCAAAATGTTGCAAACAGGTGTTACCTCTGTGCTATTATATGCTGCAGAAAGATTTTTTTTGGCATCAACTCTGAAGCACTGCACAACCTTAGTATATGCAAGTGTAATATATAGTTTGCTACCAACTAATTTCCTTAAATAGATGCTAATGTAAGCTTAATTGGCACAATGACCCCATCAAGTTAAACCATGATTTTGTTAGCAATGGCTTGTTGAATAAATTACAATTGTCTATGTTTGCATATTGTTGTTTAGAAACCACAAGTTGGATTCATATTCAGTGAAATGACCAACTATCAAATAAAATGACTCGACACAAGAAGTAAGTGAAAATATTGGTGATACAGAAAGCCATTTTACCTTATATCTTCAATTAATGCGTATAAAAAACTAGTTTCTCACATGGCCATACTAGTTTGATAAGTTATCTCACAGTAACTGGCTCCTGTGGCTAATTGCTTCTACATAAATGACTTCTACCTATTGCTAATAACTATAATAAAGGGCACATTGTTCATGATCCCTGTACAAGTGTAGGAACTGAATGGCACTGACAGGTATATATGGTACTTCAAGGAATATATGCACAGGTGTCCTGTAGAAGCCATAAAGACATCATATGCATCATGATGTCCTCATGCAACTGACATAAAATATGTACTTTGCATTATTTGTGCGGTGATATGATGCACAGAAGGTTATTTCCTCCTGCCTCCTCCTCATCCTCATGAATACCGAGAGAGATACGGTCCTAAAATAGTATGTTCTATTTAATTTAATTTAATTTAGAGCCACTTTCTAACATTATCTCCTTTCTGTTCAGGTTAAGTTTTCAATCAGTCTTGAGAATTCCTCAGGCAGTGCTTTAGTAGAGAGAATGCATATGCTCAAAGAAAAAAACTTCTAATATCTAACGGGTAGCAACACTTTAAGGTCATTTGTGCATTAACTGCATCTATGAGGTAATTGCTAGCAAAACCAGCAATACGTCTTTCTTTAAGAGAATTTGCCAAAAGAGCAGGAGATTACAAGTATATGACAGTAGGAATGAGTGCATTTAAATGCACTTGATACAACATATTTGAGAGCTACAGCTCCCACTACAAGTAATTGAACAGGGCCCTTTTGCAATAAATATAAGAGAGTCAAAATTTGTATTAATATGACATTATAGATAAAAAAGAAAAGTTATGTCTGCCATTACTAGATTTTTGTTTCAGTTATATTTTTAGAATTTGCTAATGGCTAGAAAATATGCAAGTTGAATGCCTTACTGCAATGCACCCATTTAAGAAATTAAAGAAATGTCTTTAAAAAGACACTTTGATAGAAGACTTTTGATCTTTGCTTTCGAAAAGGACAAATTTCCTCATTACTTATTGAGCAACCTGAGCATACCACTGTTCACGCCATACCTGCTTTGAAGCTCAGCTCATCCTGCTCTTGCCCATCGTAATCGTACAGAGCTCGTACACGGACACCTTTCCCGGCTATTTCTTCTTCAAAGGAATTGGCACCACCATTGGCTTCACTGGAGTTGTAAGTGTTGCCACCCTCATCGTCTGACCACTCTGCAGCGTAGGCTTGGCCACGTTCATAACTGCTGACACTGGTAATGGAACGTGGCATTGTAAGAAATGATATTACTGCATATATCTCTGATATAACTAATTCTGTGGGATGACTGGAGATAGTGAGACTCTCGTGCATGATGCCCACATGTATTTTAAACATACTATCTTGCCAGTCTCAAACTGGAAATATCTCATATGCTTACCTGCCACGATCTCCTGCCTGTGCTGTTGCTTCCCCACCTCCACTGGCATTGGGTGTGTTGCCTCCCTCGTTCTTTTTAGGTTTCTCTCTTCGGTTTATTGTTTGTGTCGCATCTGGATTCCATTCCTGCAGATGAAAAAACGTTTACCTAACCCCAAAGCCTCAGTTTCCAATACTTCAACTGCACTATGACTCAGCTCCAGTCTTAAGAACATAATAAACACATTCTACTTCCTGTGGTAGTTTACCACGTGGTTCTGGTAAAACCAGAAGTAGGACATAGAAGCTATTCTGAAGTCACTTCAGTATTCAGAGAGGCAGAATTCCATTGTGGGGAGCAGCATCAGGGGAGGGCAATGTCTTAGGCTTTAGTTTTTCTAGACACATGGACCGTGGCTCTTTCAACCCTGAAGCTCCAGATATCCATCATGACTAATAGCCATGAATCTATAACCTACAGCTTGGCAGTGCAGCCATCTTTGGAGGCATCATCCTGTGACAGCTTCTTACTTCTAACTGAGGCCAGTTCATTGGCATCCCGGGGCCAGAGGTGTTGCGGAACCACCGAAGGTCTTCTTGTGCATCGGCCATACGAATGGTCTGCTCCAGCTCACGGTAGACTTTAGAATAGCTGCACGTTACAAAAAGATAAAGTAATAAAGACAGGATTGAAGTAAGAAACCACCATTAGACACATTAGACAAAGAAGCTTAGTGGCAGAGCAAGTAGAGAAACTTAAATGAGAATATTATGGCATAATCACCTTGCCATATTCACAGAATTTTAGTGATTTATACTTTTATTTATTGCCATTCATTCTACAACATTTAAATCCCATTTACTTTCTATAAACAAATTTTATATGGGTTCCATTATTCCTCCCAGCATTTTTTTCCAAGAAAAAATCTGTTAACGAGGGAAATGTTGATGATTCTGCGAGTGGTTTGGCATGGAAAAAGTTCTACTTAGGATTAGAAAATATTTCTGAAATCTTTAAACGCTTTATGCCTCAGAGAAGACAATAATGAGATTGTGAGATAAATAGACTGTATGTACGTAATCTGTGATAGTAGCCCTTGTATTTCATTGAATTAATGTATATCACATCGGGAGCAGCCAATGACCTTGGTTCCCATGGGATAAAAGTTTATTTAGACTAGCAAAGCACCTGGCAAACCCCCTCCCTCCATTCTATGTGTCAGCCTAAAATGAATAGGGAAAATGGCTACAGCCATGCTCATTTTTAGAGTTGACAGTCCAGCTCTTCTCAGAAAGAAAGAGTCTCCTGTAGGGGAAAGAAAAAGCAGGACTGTGATTGATCTATTACCGGATCCGGATTAGGGAGGGGGACAACAGCTTTTAATTGCCTGTTGGGAAACTTCCAATTTAAAGTGATGCCTTTTGGACTGCAGGGCCCCTCTGCTGTGTTTATGCAATTGATAAATCAAGTGCTCCATAATCATTTATACAAGGGGGGTTTGGTTTATCTTGATTACATCCTTATTTACACTGAAACCAAGTCTGGAGACACAAGTAACAATTCCCCAATACAAAGTTAAGAAATCCCACCCCTAAGGCTATATACAAGCAACTATGTTCCCCAATACATCTTCTTGGCGGGCTTTTTTAGCAACGCCCAGCCTGCAGTCTCGGGAGCAGATGATAGAAGACAAGAGTCCAAAAATCTCTGTAGAATCTTCAATAAAAAAAGGAAAACTGACCACTCAACTTGTTCTAATAAAGCACAAGGGGGCGCTAGCAAAACATTTAATGCTCCCAATATTGTCCTTTCTTATTTTAAAGATGCCTCCAGATCAGACTTTGAATCACTTTGTTTCATTCATGAAGTTTTACAGAGCTGCTAAAAAAATCAACTTCCACTTTTGTGACTCCCATATTTTTTTATGGGAGGTGATTATTCCCCCCTCACACACATAAACATTAGATTACAGAGAAGATGGAGCAATGTTCAGAGCTGGCTTGGCTGCTTTAGTTTTTATGTTTTTATAAAAAGCAGAATAGCAGAATAATAAGAATAACAATACAAAGACCTGCAAATAGAAATAGAACGACTATGGCAAAAGCAAGCATAGGTAGTACCAATAGTGATAGACAGTTTGGGTGCAATCCCAAACAATTGGAGCACCACTTGAACACCATTGGCATTGACACATTCGCCATCAGTCAATTGCAAAAAGCAGCTTTACTAAGACTTTTAACATCATTAAATACCCACCTCTCCCTATTCCAGGTCTTTGGGAAGGGACTTGAGAGGTGGATAAAAATGCCAAATCCAGTCTGAACATCTGGCTGACTGTGCGATGAATAATAATAATAATAATAATAACAACAACAACAACAACAACAATAATAATATCATCATCATCATCATCATCATCATCATCATCATCATCAGGAAGGCTTACTGACTACTGGAGAGACCAAACTGGCCTACAAGAAAGACCAAATGAAGAAGAGAATGGAGGCATGGGAAGACAAAGCCAGTAGTCATGGCCAATACATTAAAAAAAAATAGCTGGGAAAGCAGATAATAACAAGACCTGGAAATGGCTAATAGCAGGAAAGTTGAAGAAAGAGACCGAGGGACTAATTCTGGCTGCACAAGACCAAGCCTTAAGGACAAATGCATGCAAAGTCAAAATTGAGAAGACAGCAACAGACAGTAAGTGCCACCTATGCAAAAAAGCTGTAAAAAAGTGGACCACCTGGTAAGCTGCTGCAAGAAGATCGCACAGACTGACTACAAGCAGTGGCATGACAAAGTAGCAACAATGGTGCATTGGAAGATTTGCAAGAAATATCATTTGCCTGCAAGCAAGAACTGGTGGGACCATAAAATAGAAACAGTCATAGAAAATGAAAATGTTAAATTGCTCTGGGACTTTAGAATTCAAACAGACAAGCACCTGCCAAATAACAACCCAGACTTAACAATTGTCGATAAGAAAGACAAAAAAGTCTGAATAGTGGATGTGGCAGTGCCTGGAGAAAGCAGAATAGAAGAAAAAGAACTGGAGAAGATAACAAACTACAAAGACCTACAAATAGAAATTGAAGGACTGTGGCAAAGGCAAGCAAGGGTAGTACCAATAGTAATAGGCGCCTTGGGTGCAATCCCCAAACAACTGGAGCACCACTTGGACACCATTGGCATTGACAAATTCGCCATCAGTCAATTGCAAAAGGCGGCCTTACTGGGAACAGCTTCCATCCTGTGACGATATCTGTAATACCATCAATTCAAACATCCATATCTGCCTATCCCAGGTCCTTGGTAAGGACTCGACAGGTAGACAAAAATGCCAAATTCAGTCTGAACATCTGGCTGACTGTGTGATGATCATCATCAACAACAACAACAATAATAATAATTCTACCTGCTGTTCTCTGCCAGGTTCAGGTGTCGCTTGATATCTAACAGCACCTCTTTCAGGAAATTAAGCCTCTTCTCTTCAAACTGCTGGCATTGCTCAAAGACCTGTTCCATGCTCTCCATATACTGTGGAGTGCCCTTATTCACCTCCTCCACAACCTTCTCATATTTCTCCAGAGCCTGTCCAGGTAACAAAGGGAAATAGATAAGTTTCCTTGAGTAAGGCCACTGCTCAATCCTATCCATGTAAGATTTTCTAGGTAGGTAGGCATGCATTATTTTGCTCTTTTAAATATAACATTGATTGACATTATTTATAGATTGTCCATAGAAGTAATAAATAAAATAAGGCATAATCCCAAATAAACTTGCATAAAGATTTCAATTATGAGTTTATTCCATATCAGCACTGAATTAAAGATTAATCTCAGCTGTAATTAATGTCAGCTGCAACCATCTCTATTGGAAGCATGCTTTAATATTGTTCCTGGAACTTGTTATACAAATAAGAAACAAAGTTCCAAGTTAATTCTGAATTTAGAAAATGCAGTCACCATGTGTGAACTTGTGACAGTGTCACCGAATAGCCTTTGGATGGGATTTCTGTTTCAGATTCAAAAAAGAAGGAACAGCAGCTGATATGGAAAGTAATTATTGGGCCTTAAATAATACACATAAATAAATAACTGCTACAATTTAAAAGTAAATTGTACTTTCTGAGGTGATCAATATATCTCGTCTACAGACAGAAATGTATACATTTGATATGTATGCTTACATCTTCATCTATATGTAAACATGAAGATGACTATTTTTCTTGTGTGCAGTTATATATTTCTGCGTGTGAGAGTGATTGTGTACATAGATTGTTGCTTGTTCATATAAAAAGATGAGCATTAACTTTGAGAGTTATTTTGGTGAAGGTCATTCCTACCTTTTGTACATCTTGCCTGCATTTTTCCACTTTGTCTTGAAGCTTCTTTTGCTGGTCTGGAGTAATAGATTGCTCGGCTTTGCTATTAGCTTCCCGGGTCATGGCGAGTTTCTCCTCTTTGCATGCCAAGTGATAGACTTTCTTGGCTGTTTCCAGCTGGTTTGAGAGACAAGAGAAAGAACCCAGACAAATTATTTCAGAGAGTCAGCATAAGTTATCAAATCCTTACCACTCGTGAATCTTCTGCATAGAGATTATAACTAATGTTCCCCACTCTAGCACCCAACAGGCAATCCCTTCCCATTAGAAATTCTCAAATTTCCTTAATGAAGTCTATGACCTGGGGTGATCTTGGCTGGAGATAATGGGAATTGCAGACCAAATCATCTGGAAGGTACCAAATAAATAAAATATTTTTAATAATAACTGTATTATGAGATGGCTTACTATGAGATCACCATAAACTGAATAAAATACATGGCCTAGTTTTCGTGTTTTAATGTATTGACATACTATATTTCAAAGTTTGCTTAGCAACTATGAAAGTTCTGGATTTAAAAATTTGGAGAAATTGAGAAGCAAAAATATGTAGTTTATAGCCATGAACTGAGCCATGCAGGTTGATAGAAAGTGATAAATATTATTTCCATAGGGATATCACCTCAGCAAGAAACAGCAACCAGTCAATGCTGGCTGATCTCAGAAGCTAATTAATTTATACTTGGATGGGGGAATCACTGGGAATTCCAGGGCTATAGATTAGTTTTTTAAAAAAGAAAAAAAACATATTTTGGAAGAATATCATGGCCTACTACATTTGTATCACTGCTGACAAAACTGTAGGGCTGCATTTTTTAGGTACTAAACTCAACTTGAGAGAATTTTTATCATTTTTATCTGCATATAGATATTACTTCATACAGTATCTAAGGATGTAATCTAACTCACAGTTTTCATGATTGCACAAGAGGCTGATGGGTTCTATGAAAGACTGGAGTGTGGGGAAAAAGGTTCAGCTGAATGCAGCCAAACTAGAGCAATATTTCTCAACCTTGGCCAATTGAAGAGGTGTGGACTTCAATGACCAAGAATGAGAAATTCTGAACTAAAACTTTGCCTCTTGGTCAGAAATTCTAGGAAATTTTGTTTTTTCTTTACTATTAGGTTCTGCAATCTGGAAAAGTTTGAAAGCTCCTGATCTAAACCACAAAGAAAGGGGCTTCTATAAATCGATGGCCCAACACTGACATTTCCTTTCCATGTTACATTAATATTTTCTTATTATACTGCCTTGGTTATCTTAAGAATCAACAGACATGTTTTCATCCCATTGCTAATTTGCTGCCCCCCCCAATGTATAGGATTCTGCATTGCAGCTCCCAAAATCCCAGTGAGTCTGACAATGGGAAGTTTTCATCTCAAAATAACTGGGAAATATCAGGTTGGAAAAGTTGTCAATGAAAGAAAGGCTATCTCAACCTCTGTCCATGGAAATTGATGGATTTCTTTCCTTTGTAAAGTAACTAGAGTTAAGAGATCTTTTGTTATCTTCTCTTGTCCACTCCTTCCTACCTCCTTCATCTTCTTGGCCCAGGGTTTCTGTGCTTTCCGAAAACCGTCTTCTGCTTCCTTGGCCTCCTTGAAGCCTCCTATGATCTGTTTGTGGAAAGCATCCTTCTGCCAGTTCTTCACCTTTTCAAAATCATCGTTCAGTAGGCTATTCTTAACTTCTTGGTGTAACTCGCTGACTTTGTCAGCCTCTGTCATTATGGCCATCCATGCCTTTTCCAAACTGCCATATTGGGGACCTATGCAAAAACATTACCAGTAAGGGTGGGATAATGGCTCAGCATCCTGAAATAACAGCCCATTTTTTCTGTACAGACTGAATGCTCCTATAATGCATTCAAAAGTTGACAGACTGTTCTACTTTATTAACAAATGAATTGTCGAGAGAGCTGAGAAGCCCACAGTGATGAAGCCTAAGGGAGGCTCTCAGAACGTCTCAGATACCCTAGTTACAGATTTTGTGATCATTATTTGTGATTGTAAAAGATCCAATCACTTTATGTGACTCATATTTACTTATACTGATATTTAAATGAGTAATCATGAGAGCCACCCTAAAAGGCATAAAGTGGAAGATTAAATCTTCAAGGAGTTTATTTTTTAATAAACAACATCATGGCTGCTTTGAAGACTCAAGAAGTGGTAATGGCAGATGGTTAAATACTCACTCCTCCCAGGATTCAGTCCCTCAGTCCTCAAAGCAATTGCAAGAGCCTGTGGTTTATGAAGCTAAACATTGGCAACCTGCTGCCCTCCAGATGTTTTGGATTACGAAATACATAGCCCCTTGCCATCGATCATGCTGTCAAATCTGATCGGTATTCAAGGTGCAAAAGCTTGGAAGACATCAGTTTGCTCATACTAATATTCAATTGCCTGAACAAAATAAATGCCTATAACCTTGCTCCCTTTCGTTATTCCTTCATCATGCAGAAAAGGATAGCATGCTACTATTGGATATGTACTGCAATATATTTACAAGTAAGATTATAATTATATATACATTTCAGCACAAGGAAGTTCTACTGAACTGGATTGGGTTCTTAATAAGCATGCATTTCATTTAACTGTAATATTTAACGAAACTTGTGAACTTCTAGTAGTGCTCTGGCTCATTTTGATTGAATGGCTTAATAAATATATTACATACTATTCTTAAATCTGAATTGTTTTATTGCAATAACCTTGGACCACACTTTTATCTGGAAGTAATATCTGTCAAAATTAAGAAGTGATTGCCTAGAAAGGCCCACAAAACTGCCTTTAAGGAAACTTGGAAACTTCAAATATAGGATGACAACAGTTTATGAACAGTCATGCTTTCCTTTTAAAGTAAATGAAAATAACTGAAGGAAAAAAACTCCTTGGGGTCTCTTCTCCCCCATATTGTCCAGGTTAAACCAAGAGAAAAAAAACTGATACAATTGTGCAGATTGCAATACCCTCTCCCTTTTGCTTTTGAAAAAGCTCCTTCCCAGACTACTCTTTTTCTATGCTATTACAAGGAAAAGAATACCTTTTTCTATCAGTTGCCTCCACCTCTTGGCCCAATCAACCAGCTGCTGAGCATACGCCTTCTCAATCTTGGCTCGTTCATGGACACAGTTCATCAGATCATTGCAAAGCCGATATCCATCATCAATCCGCTTCACTGTCCGCTTATAATTCCCCACCTGCCAGGCACATGAATAGTTGCCTGGAATAAGTGACTGGCTGTAGTTCCAGGAATCATCCTGGAGGCCAGGTTGGCTCAGGACATGTGGGGGGGAATGCACCCCGCAGGAAGCATATGCACCAGAGGGTGGAGAACAGGAGAGGTAGAGAAGAAGAGGGGGCATTTGATTTCAAAAAAGGAAAAACTCTTAAAAATGTGATTGCCGTGGGTATTCTTCTGCCTCTTTACAGAAAATTCTGAGTCTGACTCTTCCCTTCAAACAACAGATACCTGATAGATTAAATTTGTTGCATTTGCACAAGTACTGGGAAGGAATCAGAAAGCTTACTAAGAAAGAGCCTCAGAATCTGCTACCTGATGTAGCACTGGGACATTTTGCAGTTATTGTAATGTCTTAGAGCTCTGCCATAGTGCAGAACTAAAATTCAACCATTCTCTTTTCAGCATGAAAGGTATATTTTTGGAGTAAAGAGTACATTTCCTGATTCCTCTCCTGCAAAACAGGGAAAACATTTTTTTGTATGTGCTCACAATGATTGTGCAATCTGCCGCTGTGCCATTCTCCTCTAATTAGCCTGAACTTTTTGCTCTTTCATCACAATGATTCCACTTAATTAGAAATCATTCCATGAATGCGACCTTGCTGAATTTTTAACCAGCCAATCAGGTTTGGCTACCTGGCAAATTAGGATGACTAAGAATGAGAGCAAAGCCAATGCACTTATTTTTTTAACAACTTCAACGTAACTTTTACTAAGCATAAATTTACAACATCCCTCTCTTCCTAAATGGCCGAATATGGTCTCCTTTTTGATCAGCAAAATTATTTATCACTAATTTATTATAATTATTTAAGTATATTTTACCTTTTAAGGTAGAAATCCTACCAAAGTATTTCATAAGTTAATGGTCATAAGTAAAAATTATTATTGTTGTCATAATACAATTTCTAGAATCCTTCTCAGTAATAACGTTTGTCATTTTGACATGTATTTCAGTAGACTGAATGTGTAGTTTTTGAACATCTGTTTTAAAAAGAAACAACTGATTGCCAAGACCTGGATGTTGGTGGTGCAAACCAACTTTAATTTGAGAAATACTCTGCTATCAAAGGCGTTGGTGTATCTAAAGCACTTTAGACCCCAGCAGGAGACAGAAATGTTTGTGGCCCATCATTTCTTTCGTTCTTTCTGAATCATTTTAAAGTATCTGTTTATAAGATCTCTTTCTCACTGCAAAGTGATGGAATTTATTAATGCCAGCTTCAGAAACATCACATCTAACATGCTGATCAGACAGAGGGGGACTGTTCAGGAGATCAAAAAGGCAGAATGCAGCTTTTTTTTCTTTGCGTCTCCTCCTCCTTGTGGAGAAATCCTCTCTGCAAGGACTTCTCTAGAAAGCTTCTGGAGGGAACAGGCAAGGACTTGAATTTCTTTTTTCCTGTGGAGGTTACATGTCTCTGATATCAGGGGAAGAAATATGAAAAATCTCATAGAACCTTGGAACCTTCTCATGGAAGCTTTCTAAAAATATTTACTTTTTGAAGTGACTGTGTTCCCTAGTTCCTTGGGGTTTCAGCATCCTCAAGAGCAGCGGTTCTCAACCTATGGGTTGCGACCCCATTTGGGGTCGATCGACCATTTCACGGGGGTCGCCAAGCAAGGCTGTCTGCCATTTTTTTCCCCTTTTCCAGCGGGTGCCTTACCTCCCTTGAGCTGGGCCAGCTGGTGGTCGGCCTGCTCCGTCTCTGCCGCTTGCCAGCTACGCCTCGGCTGGCGCAGGGGGCGGAACCACGCATGCGCGGCGCTCCCGGGCAGGGAAAGTCCTCGACTTATGACCGGTTGGGTAGTCCTCGACTTACGACCGGTTTAGTCCTCGACTTACGACCGGTTTAGTCCTCGACTTACGACCGGTTGGGGGTCGCGGCATTAAAAAGGTTGAGAACCACTGCTCAAGAGGAAAAGCTGTTTTGCATTTGGCTGGCTCTTACTAAGTTAAGTCAGCCAATCATGAACATTTTTTCATGCCAAGGGGAGGTCCTTACCTCCCAGAAGCTGTCAGTTACTTCTTCAACAGATGCCACAGATTCATCACAGGAAGTTGACATTGTTTGCGGCCCTGGTTATTTATCACCAAGGGGTCAGCCACTCTGCCAACAGGACCAGACCTCATGCACTGCAAGGAAAGAATACAAATATGTAGGAGAAATAATCACCTGAATTTTACCTGGAAACAGGCAGAGGCTTTCTGGGAGACAAAATGCATGATTTTCTATTATCTTCCCATTTATGTGAACCTTCCACCTTTTGCCTTATGGTAAATAGCACCATGTTCTGAAATATATTTTTTTTTAATTTATCCAGCACACCCTTTTTTCAAACATTTTCTCTCAGCAGGAGACAAATCTATTTGTCTGGATTTGTCTTCTCCCCCCCCCCCAGAGGTCATTTATTAAGGGAATCCTTTTCAATGTGCATTATCTTTCAGAACAAGCAACAAGGGACATAAGATCTTTTTGCATATCAACAGTTTCCAGGCATAATAAATTAAATGCCACCATGTCAGATAGTAAAAGCTTAAAAGTAAAACCTGAAGAACTTATTCTGACTTTCTGGAAACATCTGCTAAATAAGAAGCATTTCATAAAAAGAATTTAGAAATGTTTCATCAGTTACAAAAAATAATTGTACATGACAGAAATATACACAGTGTAAGCAAGGTTCCCAAATAGGACTGCTATGCACTTTTGTTGCTTTCAATACTCCATAAATATTTTGTGATATCTTCAGTAGCAAGTCACATGACACAAACAAGAACATTGCTGGGAAAACTTACTAGATTTGGCCCTTTACCAGGCTTTTGTGCGATTACAATTGCAAAGTTATATTGCAAAGTTATTCTTCAGGGAAATACTTTCTTTAACATTAAAGTTAAACATTAAAATTCTTACAGAATGTTCTAAAATTGTCTTAAATCCAAAATGATAAAATCAAATTGGAGCTTGCTAATTGGAGAAGACGAGAATATTGCTTATAGTTCAAGATAAATAGGACTATTGAATTTGGGATGCAAACATTCTACATATCATTAAATGGCTAAGCATTCTGTATCCTTTTGGTATCGTTTTGTAGTTACCCAGATTTTTCGGCACAGAATGAACAATCTTAAACTCAACTGAATGCAATAGATTTGATCAGGCTGGTACTGAAAGAAGATTTTGTCTGCAGTACAGTTGTGTGAGTGTGTATAACTGAATTCTGTTGCATTAATTCATAATTTGCTTCACAGTGGCTTGATAAATAAGGTAATGAGGTTTTTGCAGCTAGAGACTAAGGCTGGTGATATCATGTCATTGGAATGACCTGTTCAAAACATTTGGCTGTATTTTGAGGGAGGATTTCAGGGGATTTATTTTGTTTCTAAGAAGAATAGACCCAACTTGGGCAATTTCTTTCTTTTTTCGTTTATTTTGATGGATTGATATTGATCAATCTTTTAAGGCAAACTATCAATCTCAAATGTGTTGAAACTTGGATCCTGCCCACTTTGGAGGAGCTCTGGATGAGGGCTCTAAGATGTATTGATAGAGACATGTTTGATTCTGGAGATGCAAATGGCCCATCCCCATTCTAGCCATAAGTATAGTAATAGTAATAAAGTTGGAAGCTATCTTGGAGGTCCAACCCCCCCCCCCCCGCTCAGGTAGGGAACCCTATACTATTTCAGACAAATGGCTGTCCAGTCATTACGACTGACTCTGTATTTACTTTCTACATAACCTGTATGGTGCCTGAGTTTCCCTGTTTTCTTACCACCTGTTTGATTAGTGCACTTGGTATGGCACTCACTATTAAAAGCTTGATTTTGCTTGACAGCTAGATTGATATTCTTGTCCACATACACCTCTATGTTACATGCTGATAACCCTATACACCTCTATGTTACATAGGCTGACAACCCTATAATTTTTAGATTGCCGGGAACAGGAATGTTCTGTATCAATCAACTCACTGTCCCTGTTGTTCAGTTTAAATATTTCTCCAGAAAATCTGTGAATTTATTGCCAAGTAACTCAGTCCCTTTCTTTGATGGATGCAAACCATCTCTTCTATACATTTTTTTCATTGAACCAGCTGCAGACATCATGACTAATATAACTAAAGCTTTCCTCTTTACACCACTCCTTTAGCCACATATTGAATTCTGCTATACACTGGCCTTTTCCATTTTATTCCTTATACACTGGTAAAACCTCTGAAAAGTAAGCCTACAACCTATCCTGCTAAGTTCCTGCCCCAAGCTCTGGAAATCATTCTGCACAGAGAGTACATCTTTTTGGGACAGATCGTTAGTGCCAAGATGTACAATAGCATCTGCTGTTGTACATCTATGATCTGCATCACATAATGCCTAGATTGCTAAAAATGCCATATACAACCTCAGCCAATGAAGGCATACAACAAAATATATTTCAGTTGGCTAACCTAGTAGATTATTGAACCACACCAGGCCTGCAGGAAAAAGAAAATTTCTTTTCTTCCAGGAAGCATCACAGTTGCTTCAGCAGTTTCTCCAAGATAAAAATCAGACATAGTAGAGAAGCAAAAAAACAGACCAAGTTTATTTTTTATATTGTTTGCTTTTAACCTTGAATTTACATGAGTAAAGGCCAACATATATTCAGTTAAACCCTTGTTTTTCAGGTGAGATCAGAGATTCTGTAAAAACAAGCTGTTTTGAAGTAGCTGTCATGTAATACTATAACCTCCAAATCATCCCCACTTGGATAATCATAGCAGAAGCCAGTCTTCCCTTAACTGATGCTTTACATGTATCTAGGAGCTTAGTTTCCATCATCCCTATCCAGCATATTTAACAGATGTTTTGGCTGAGAATAAGGGTTGCAGCTGAATGACAAAACTTGAGAAGTTTATGGTTGTAGATAGGATAGAGGGAAGAGGAGAAAAATGAAGAAAATCAGATAGGGTTTTGTAATAGCAATATTACTACTCTCTCTTAGATAACCAAATCCTACCCTCTTTTCTGTTGTGCCTCAACTATCTGCCTTTTTCTCTGCAGTCCCAGAGTCTTTTCCAATCTCTATCTGCAGCAAATTATCAGGCAGAAAATCAACTTGAAATTTTAAAAAACGTTTTCAATAATAATAAAAAAGACAATAGTAGATATAAACCTCTTCTTCCTCCCATCCCTACATAAACAATATGCATTTCTTTTCACTGTGCTGTTAATCCTTTAAAACCGATTATATATGGGGGTTCATATATGGAAAATTATGCTAATCATTCATCTAGAATCCAGCCCTGTTACTGTATAAATGGTTTTCCCAGATGATGCTGAGCTGGGCAAACATTGTGCCTGATCAATATTTATTTAGATTCACACATATATTTCCTATTATGCCCAAAGGAAGGTGGATTTAATCTGGATCTAGCTTCCCTTAACCTAGATCCCTGCACAATTCATGTTGGGTTACAACATGAAATATGTTGGGTTACAAGTGCCCTAGGTTTAACATTTTTCTAGTAATTGCAACTTGATCTTATGGGAAGACTATGCTCCTATCCATGCATATGATAAGGCAATGAAAAGAGAGGCTGATTAAGAGAAAGCAGAGGTCTTTCTGTTAGGCAGAAGAAAACTGTGGGTGTAATTCTTGTACATCAAGATAGAACAAGTGTATTTGTTCTTCCTCCGAACACCAATTACTGTATTAAAAACACAGGATTTCTCGACTCTACTGAATCTTAGTTTTCCTATTTATATACAATACTTTGTAGGTATTTAAGTGAAATATCAGAGTGACTTCCACCATATTATGTGAAGCAATATAAAAAGAATTTCCATTTGCAATTGGAATGGATTGGATATAACAAATGCCACAGGTGCCAATCAGCACAATGTATCAATATAAATATCCTCAGCTGGGAAAAGTGTCATATGAGTTATTGGTGGCAACATGGATTTTGCGTGTATGAATCATTTTCAGGTCTCATGGCTTTTAATCTCATTGGTGAAAGATTCTGGTGTATTGTTTCAACATCATGTGAAACCTGATTTAGTTTTATACTGTTATACGGCCCATGCTACAAAATGTTCTTGATCCCAAAATCAGCTGTTTGCCAGAATGCAAAATGACACAAGCACAAATCCTAGGAGGGGAACAAAGATGGGATGAATTGCTTAACTGCAGCACTTGGAAAGTGACACATCCAAATCCTAGAGCAGTGTTTCTCAACCTTGACAATTTTAAGGCACGTGGACTTCAACTCCCAGAATTCCACAGCCAGCATTGCTGGCTGTGGAATTCTGGGAGTTGAAGTCCATGTGCCTTAAAATTGTCAAGGTTGAGAAACACTGTCCTAGAGCCTTGGCAATGTGCTTATGCACTGATTGCCATCTGCAGTATTAGAAGACCCTTAAGGTACTATGCAATTTAGCTTAGAGATGACAAGAATCCATTTATACTGACTTAACAATTTAGAAATGACAGAATATATCTTAACAATTTAGAAATGACAGAATATATTGTGGTCAGCCAAAAACGATTGCTTTAAGAAAGAAGTTACTGATTAACCCAAATACTTCTGCTCCTCTTGCTTTTGGAACAGGAGATCCATGATTTTAATCATGGGCAGAAGAGGGAGGCATTTTTCTTTGGCAGGCTCAACTGATGCAGGATTCTGTACTGAAATGGTTACAAGAGTTTCTGAGATCGTCACAAAAGCTAGAGCTCACTGCAGTGGAACTAATTGCACCTCGAGGGGATTTGCTGTTATCAGAAACCTACAGTCCAGGCCACCCTTGAAAATAAATGTCTGACTGCATTCCTCACAGGTTGGCACAGCTATGTGCAGATTCATAAATGGATTGAGAGAGCAACTCATCTGGCAATACACAGACGCATACTCAGACACAGCAATACACGTTATAGGTAGATACAGAGCAGAAAACATGTAGCTCTCAGGAATATAACTGAAGTAAAGAAACATGCATGCCTGTAATATATACCTAATCATGATGGCAAGGGTAACAGCTCACTTACAATATAATCCGTATCCATAATTATACATTAACCATGCAGAAAAATACACCCACTGGCAAATAAAACAGTGAAGGCTTGATAGTGATATGCTTGTGAAAAAAGAGGTCAAGAAGCAGCTTGCGTAAGTACCAATATACCAGTCTTCCTGAATCTATGCACTTTGTTATTAGTACCACCAAAAGCAAAATACAGGTAGCATAACAGCATGAAAGCTGCAACATTACCTTGCTATGGCAATAGAGCAAAAGTAAATGGCCTGATTTTTAATTATAGTCCCACTGTTCTTGGCCTTTGATCATGTTCACTGTGGATAATAAATCATGCCCAAAAATATCTAGAGGGCATGAGGAATTCCTCATACTCTTGAACTAGAATGATTTATTGTCAGTTCTTAGATGTTATTACCCATCTATTACAATTGTCATCCAATGGTGGAAGATGAGATTTAATTCAAGTATCATTCTCCCATATGAGGAACGTATCCTACAGCGTGCCTCAATAAGGAATTCTCAAAAGAGAAAAACCATTGTCACTTTTCATATGAATCCTATCCTTCTTAATTTTTCCTATCAATCTCTGATTGTCTAGGTATGAAATGGCAGTAATATCAGAGCTGTGAACAGACACAGAAAAGCGATGAGACCACAATGTATTTGTGTCTGTTTATGTCAGCAAGTAAGCTAGCTACCTAATTATCGAGTAAACTAATTATCCAATCTAAGAAAACACAGCATATCTACTAGAAGTACATCACCAGATTGTTCTTCCCATTGAAACAACAGAATGTAGAATGACATATGCACTAGACTGCAGATGATGAGCTATACGTATTGAACAAAAGAATTATGTGGAAGTAAGGACATAGGAGAAATCGGCTGAAGGAAGAGTAAGAGAGCAATACAAAGGTTGGAGATAAAATAGATATAAAACAGAAGTAAAGACACCAAAGACTTTCTCCACTGTCTTGATGAGGGGCTATAGCAGTGGTTCTCAAAGTTTTCTTCACCATGGATCCCCTTTTAATTCCTTTTGTGGCCATGGACTATGGCCATGGATTTCCAAGACTTGACTCAAGACTTAAATCATATCATTTCTTCAATAATTCCTGGACCCCCTGTGATGACATTGCAGCCCCCCCCCCCAGAGGTCCGTGCACTGCAGGTTGAGAATTACTGGGCTATAAATTTGGTACATAGGAGCTGGAGAGGGAATGGGTAGAATCTGTTGAAATCACAACTGTTAACACTGCTAACCACATACAACAGAGCTGAGCAATCTTTTAGTGGTTAGGGCCTGCAATTTCAGTGGATTATAATGCAAATTGGATGAGATCATGTCCTTCAAAATTCAAAATTTTGTGTTTCTCTTGTTTGGGAGGTGATTTCTAGGTCTTTTCCGTTCATCTGTAAAATCTATTTAATTTGTTCATTTGATCATTTTCATGTGTTTACTCTCAAAATGGCAGGAAACCACAACACCTTTTCAGGATTTTAATCAGAGGTTTTATTTTAGCAGTCAAAAAAAAAAGTTGATAGCATATGCAATCCAGTGCCTCAGAATATACATATCACAGATGAATGTACCCACAAATACGTAAAAGTGTGCATGAGATGGAATAAATGAGCATTAGAATAAGAATAAAAGGAAGCAATAATGCAGCTTTACTCACTTGTACTAACTTGGATATATATAAAATCGAGAAACAGTTTTCAAACATAATTAATCTGAACCCGGAATAGAGCTGGCCAGGAACCTATTACAAATGTACAGTGCCGTGAATCATGAAATCATGTTTTCTATTTTAATTCTGGCACATTAAAAATAGACACTATCACAGGTTGCTGTGTTCCTTCCTTCAGATCTTTAATTGGTACTGTGCCTGAGCCAAACTAGAGAAAGAATCCCAAGTTCCAACCAAATTCCAGGGAGAGTTAAGCACAATGTTCTCTGATGGAGCCCCTCCACCAATGGGGGGGGGGTTGCACTTGACGTCCTGAATGTTCTCAATAGCACCAATCTTTTGATTCTAGTGGCCATTGTTTAAGTACGCATAGAATGCAACTCAGAGACATGATAATGTGAAATGAAAATGGCAGATTTGACATTAATTAGAGCAGCAGAAAATGTTTAATAGGGGCATTAGAGGTTGGCTTTGCTGAGCAGCTGCTTGTGACTGTATTATATTATTTCATTCTTTTTTAGCTGCTCGATTTGCATTTAAACTACATGTCATAGTAGCATATGTATATTTTAAATATGCACAAATGATAGGAGTCTTTAGACACGGGCTGAGAAAACAAATTCAGATTAAATGACCACTGATGCTTCACTGGGAATTGTAAATCATCTCATCAGCATTGGCTCATATAATCTCCAAAAATCTGGTATCCTTGATGGTTGGGGCTTCTGTCCCTCTCTCTTTGTTGTTGTCATTGTTGTTGAATTGTCACACTTCATACAACACATTAAAATAAAATGTGGCTAGTTTATATTTGGTCCAACCTATTGTATAGATTCATTTCACTTCATTTGTAAACCAAGAGTTCTAGTTTAGTGCATTTGCAGATCAAATCAATTATATTTTATAAATATATATATAGTTAAGCTACAATAGCACGTAATGTATGAATGCTGTTTTGTTTAAATCTTCTGAAAGAATATTAAGTTTCTTTCCATTGCCCCCCCCCCCACTACCGTAATTATGAAACAAGAATTATGTTTCTTGGGCATATGTACTTTCCTTATCTATTCCATTAGTAGCTCTCAGAGCAAATATCCACTGTTCAAAACGTGGCTGCAGCAAATATACCAATTCTGGACACTATAAATACAGAAAAATACAAACTTTCTTTAGTATATTTTATTAGGAGATGGACCTCTGTTATCCCTCAACACTGTTAAACTCTATTTTTCATTAGCATGAAACAACTGTAATTGTCAAAGATATTGGTTGTTATAGTCTATCCAAATCTGAAGGATCACAGATACTTCACCTTAATCTCTATGTATTTTTCATCATAAGTCAAAGACTTTAAGCCTGATTCTTGCATTCCAGGGCCCAGTTTATTGGCATTTCTGCATTATCATTGTTTTCACTCTCTGATCTCTATCAAGCAGTTTGAAAAATGACTTTACTTCTGGCAATTCAGAAACACTGAAGATAAAAAGTGAAACTCACTCTCTACTCTGAGCTACCCCAGGTCTTGCAGGTCTTGCAGTTTTAGATAAAAACTCTAAATCCAGCCCATACTAAAGAAAAATAAAATAAACTACTTAGCATTTCCTATCACCATCCCTGTCCTTCTTTGCACTGAGTGTATCTAGTTAATGGAAAACTTCATCAGTTCCTCTGAAGGGGTGTGTGTGTGTGGCAAACCCTGGGGTAGGATAAAATCTTATCTATTGTCATGTCTGACAGTCATGTTTTCCTAAAAGCTATGCTGTTGCTATTGTATCAGTATTCTCCTGGTTCATAGAAGGTTCTGTCTGAAAGTGCTTCCCAGGCTAAATGTTTTGAACCAACTTACACAATTTATGATTAGGAAACTACAGAAACAAAGTCTGGGTTCTGTTCTATCCATTCCCCCTCCCTACTATAGAATTAGTTCCTGTTTCTGGACAATCATAATTTGTTATTTGCCACTAAGTTTGAATATTTGTTTTATATTTTAAGTTCAGTTTTGATATACTTGTTTCCTAAAGTCTCTTTTATTAATGGAGGCAAACAGAAAATGAGATGTTCTAACTAAAGGCTTAAAAATGAAAAATTATGATTTCAGCTTTCTGATGAATATTGATTATAAAACTTGACAAAGAAATATTATTATTTATAACAGCTTTATCCCACCTAATGGAATTCAAATGTTTTGGAATTCCTAAACACCTAAAAAAATTACATGATGAAGAAATGTCATTTATGCCAGTGCTTCTCAACCTTGGCAAGTTGAAGATGTGTGGACTTCAACTCACCAAGGTTGAGAAACACTGATTTATGCGTAAGTGATGGTGGTCATTGAACTCTGCCTTTATCTTGGTTCAGATTCCAAATCATATGTTTTTTGTCATATAAGCTACAAATGAATGAGTTTTGCCTGGATGTTAATGACGTCCTGAATGTTAAAAATTCTTGCTTGGCACCTCCTTTTCAAGGTCAAGCTAATCCTGGAATTATTTTAAAAACATCAGGAAATAGTACATATTTTTTTAAAATATAACACCTATTATATCTTTAAAATTATAAAACTGGATTTACATTCCTAGCTCTTATTTCTTTCTCCTTTTTTTCAACAAGGGAGACAGTATTATTGGCTACATTCTCTCTCTCTCTCTCTCTCTCTCTCTCTCTCTCTCTCACACACACACACACACACACACACACACACACACAGACAGACACAAAACCTTTATTGTCAGTCTCTGTGAAATTAGTGTTGTCATTCTTGCTGAATTTTAACATTCAACTGATTATCAGTTTTTGATTCACAAAATGTATGAGAAAGATATGCATGCATACTCAAACTATGACTCAGTACTTTAATTGCTGGTATAAATTAATACTCATTTGGCAACCATAGATAGCTTTTTTCCTTGTGTAACACCTATAAAAATGCTGTAGCAAGAGTTAGGCCTCTTAGTTTACAGACACTGCAGCTTTAGTTCATGATGCAAAACACCTTGTTTTGCTTTTGCTATAATAAAGCATGCATGCAGGCAGACAAGAGAAGCCAGTTCTGGCAAAGATGTGATGAAGCACTTTTCTAATCAATAAACATTTGCTGAAAGTGTCAATTGCTTGCAGAGAATAAGGTAGCATTCTAGAAAGTCATGGAATATGTGCCTTTATCACAGTGTTTCTCAATCTTGACAATTTTAAGGCATGTGGACTTCAATTCCCAGAATTCCACAGCCAGCAATGCTGGCTGTGGAATTCTGGGAGTTGAAGTCCACATGCCTTAAAATTGTCAAGGTTGAGAAACACTGCTTATCATTAGGAGAAGAAGGGAAGAAAAGCTAATGCTGCACAAAAAATGACACTACTGCAGGACCGAAAGGTGTAAGACCTTCCCAATCAGGAAATATGGAGCTGTCCCCACCTTGTCATCCGCAGCTAGCATGGTCATATAACAACATTGATCCTGTTTAACACATTAGCATCTTATGTATCTTTTATGTTTTTGATTAAAAAAAACACATAGCAAAACACACAACAAAATAATGAAATCAACAATTTGAATGAAAAGAAAATTTAAATAGTAATAAATTGTCTTAAACATTACTATGCTCCCTTTATCCTGTGGAAATGGCTGCTAGAAAAATAGTGATGCCACTGTGTTATAGGAAGCAGAAAGAATTCCATTTCATGAATACTAATGATACCTACGGTACTGTATGCTTCATACGGTACTGTATGCTTCAACAGAAAATTCTCTCTCTTTCTTCCTCCATCCCCATGAGAATTTAAATTTGGGTAATCTACGGCCCAACATATTTTACTTTACAAGAAACCCCTTAGCTTAATTCCAGAGAAAATGCCACATACTTCCTTGGACAGAAAGCTAGGACTGAACCCCCCTGTTCCCTTCCTGCCTGAAATGCTTGCAATTGCCTCTCAGAATAATTGTTAAGATAGCTGTCCCTTCTCAAAACCACATTTGGGCAAAAAACTGAGTTCCTGAAGCCTAATCCAACTACAAGTACATGTTACTGAAATACCAACACATTTTTGCCTCTGCATCCATCCTCTTCCTTTCTTGAACTTCTTGTCTTTATATTTAAACAGAAAACTCTATGGGCATGCATAGAAATGGTGCAGATGGATAATTTTAGACATGAGTTGTAATCTCTTTTGTAGAAAGCCATTACTTTACTTACTTCCAACCAGCCCTATTGCATTTACAGAGCCCTGTGTTCCTCTTCCTGTCCTGATATAACCCCACTGCAGGATTTGTCCTGCTATATAAGGTAAAATGTTATACTCATTGACAGCTGTGTTAATCAATAAATCCTGTCCTAATATGGAAAGACATGTTATAAATACAGTTGTAAACCTTTTCTAGGAGCTGAAATCCACATATCTTAAAGTTGCCAAGTTCGAAAAACACTGCATTTAGGTCTTCCTTAACTCCTGCTAAACTCCTGAACCATGCCCATATAGTCTTTTTTTTTTTTTTGCAATATAGAAGTAATTCTCTACTGATTTCTTTTATGGATGTTTTCAACTTCTCAGCCTACTTTATAACCCTGAGACGGGGATCTTCCATCCTATTTAGATTTGGAGACCAAAATCAGCTAGGTGCTGCCACCTGTGAGGCACAAGTGGTATTCCATATTCTCTAACTTTTTTTTTTTAGTAGAGAGATGGTAAAGGATTTCCCCGAATTTCTCAATTAGAAGAAATTTACTTTTCAACAAGTTTTAAAGAATAGTGATTTTCTGTAGCAACGACAGCAGAAAAGATCAATGGAGAGTTCTCTTACACATGAGAAGCCAGGAAAGCTTTAGACATGGTGCTCTCTTAAGCTTTCTTTTGATGAAAACTCCTTAATTTCACAACACATGGACAGACTTGACCATAGTTTCAGCTGAGAAATTGTGAGCATGCTATGTCAAGCGAAGTTCAGAAAACACCAGAGAATTCCTGGAAGCCTGGCACTCAGGCAAATCAGCCATCAATAGGTATATATAAAGATAAACAACATCTGCATATCACTCTGAAGAGACAAAAAGCCAAAAGGGCAACAAAAAGTCCAAAACATGTCCCAACCAGCAATCAACATGAAAAGGAGCAGCTATTAACACCAATTAATACTAGACCAACAATCAAGAAGTAAACAGTATCCCAATCAAGGAACAACCAATGCAGACAAACAAATTAACAGTAAACAACAGCCTAATCAAGGAATCACCAAGATTACTCCCCCTAACACTGACAAGGCAGGCCACAAGAAAATAATAATAATTTTTAAAAAAGAGCAAACCCCACTCCCTTCCAGTACTGAGGATGTTACCAAATTTGGTAATGAAACATCTGCAAGAAAACTACCAAGCTCAGAGAGCACTAATGACCCCACAGTTCAACCCTGACCTACAAATATTCTCTTCTATAAGCTTCACATTCCTGGAGAGGTAATGCAAAATATTTGGACATCACCAAATTCCCAATGCTAGATTATCCATCTCTGTTCAGGATGGAATGTAATCAGTATGTCAACCTACGCTTATTTAAACATCTATTTGAGAGCCAATTTATCCATCCACCAAATTTACATTAGTTGCAATTGCCCATTGAGTTTTCCAAAATGGTTGATATAATAAAAACAGCTACCCTGTACTCTCTAGTTTACAATCTAAAAAAATAGTTTGTGAAACATGCTTTATGACAGTGACATCTCCCGAGTAGTGTTACAAGAGGAAAGCAATGCAATCCAGGCCAGATTGGCCTCTCAAGTGATGACCTCATACATTTCTGTTTATGCTGCTGGACACGGGTCCTGACCACAGCGGCCTATTTGCTTTGTCAAGGTTCTTTCGAAACAATTGCTGCTACTGCCTCCCTGCAGGGGAACCCAGCAGTACTCCTCCAGCAGTAACTGCTGCCCTGCTGTGATTTGATAGAGCTTGGGCCATGTTCCCCTCAAGGATAAGCTGGCGAATAACACTGCCTACAACGCCTCAGCCACCTCAGAAACATAGACCATCAATTCAAATAAAAATCAGCTGCATATGTGCTTTCAACCATCTGTGCATAAAGAGTACAGAGGAATGGGAAACAGAGAATTTGTACTAAAAAAAATAGGATGATAACTTTAAGCGCAGGGGACTGAGCTATATATGTAGACCTATGAATGTTTAGGTAGCCAGTTTAGGAGGCACATCCATGTATGCCCCTGCACAGCCCATCTTATTAAAGAAAATGCTCAATGCTCTTCCAGGATAGCTGTGCGCTTAGTTTTTGATGAACTAACAGATTGTTTACTGGTTTTATTTAAACTTTACAAGCCTTTTTTTCCCTTCCAAAATCTCTCATCTTACAACGTTGCCTGTTTAGATACAAAGCTAAAAAAGAAACAGTAGCAAAACAACCATCTAAATAAGCATATAAGAGTTTGCACAGAATATATTGATCCACGGCCTCAACTTGTGTTCTTTTATCAGAAGAATATCAAAGAAGAGAATTAGAATGAAATGATCGTGGGTGGAATGTGATTTTCTTTTTATCTGCATATTTGTAAGAAGTGTTTGTCTTTGCCTATATAGATGGATCATTTCAATATAGCATCAGCTTGGGCAGTGATGGCGAACCTTTTAGAGACTGAGTGCCCAAACTGCAATCCAAAATGCACTTATGTATTGTCGGGTGCTGGGTGGGCATGGCCCATTGGGTAAGTGTGGCCCATTGGGTGGGCATGGCTGCGGTGGTAATGGCAGACTGGGTGGGACTAAAAAGTTCAATCAATCAATTCCAACTTTGCGAGATCTTTTTTTTCCCGCGAGAAGTTGAAATTGATTGATTGATTGAACCTTTTTTTTTTTGCACACAGCGGCGGAGGCTTAAAGCGAAAAGGTTTTATAAAACCCAACTGAAGGCCTAGGACTGGGGCGAGGGCGCGCGTGCCCACAGAGAGGGCTCTGCGTGCCACCTGTGGCACGAGTGCCATAGATTCGCCACCACGGAGCTAGGGCAAGCTATCCTTTCTTTATAGAGAGAGACAACATACAAGGTAGACACTAGTAGTGCCAAGTTTGGATTACAGCTTCCATCAACTTGCTATTGTACATATGGACATCCTCAGTATAGATATATAGATAGGGTCTAATTTATGTACAGTAATGTCAGAGCAATTTCAGGTTCAGGCACTTTATATCACCAACAGTTTCACTCACCAAATCTGAAAGTGACTTGCATTTATTCTCATTACAGCTGACCTTGAAGCATTAAGAAGCCCCAGGGCTCTCTCCAGCTGATCAATTAGAGACAATGGCACTGGAGCAGACAACGTCAACACTGTTGTTGCCCGTATGAGAATCAATGCAGTTGATATAATGATAAAAGCTGACAATCTTCTGCATCCTCCTTCTCCTGCTCAATGAATGATTCCACTCTTCAAAACAGATTAACAATGCTAAAAGTTAATAAATGTGTGTATGGGGGGGGGGAGAGAGATAGACAGCCCAGGAGGTAGGATTGGGATATTCCTGCCAATAGAAAAATGGGTCATCTCATCATTATACAGAGTTCTACCATTTCCAGCTGGGAAATGAAACATTTCCAATTTATGTTGTATCACAGCTACGCTGGAAATAAATCATCTTTGCTGCCCAAGAAGAACAATAATGTGGAATCAGAGGGGTAAGATACCAATGTAGTCGAGACACCAAAGCTCCATATGGAAATGGCCCCAGGCATATAACTAAGTGATTCTTCTCTTAGATACCAACTGGGTTCCTATCAGGATTAATTTTGCTTTACATATAATCTTCAACACTTAAAAAGTTGCATTCAGTATTTGTAACAAAACAGTCCCTGTTTTTAATCTTGTAAAGTATAGATCAACAGCAAATGTGACTTCCTAGATTTCTATCTCAGTGATTATATAGTCAGATGATACAATGGCAAGAAAATTGTATCACAATTTGTATTACCAGGCAGAAATTTGTACTACCTGGGATCACCTTAAGTACACTAATGTCAAAGCTGACTCAGCTTCATGGTTGCCTGCCCCTGATTTTGGCTTGCAGTTTGCCAAACAGAAATGGGAGGGGGGTTGGTAAATTCCTAGGGAGGGGGGAGGGATGCATGAGAGCCTTCTGCTGCCTGAGAAGAGTTACCCACCAAGGTCAAGTTCCTCAACTATTCAAACGGCACAGACAATATTACAATATTGTTAACTCCCTCTCTCTAAGCATTAGACTTTTTTTGAAGAGCTTTTAAAATTTAGCATACCAATGACATGGGCTAGCCTTTGTATAACTGCATAAGCTCAGTCCTCTTCAGTTATCATGTTATTTAGCTACATGCATCTGTGAATCAACTCTGATTCAAAAGTACCTTTTAAGACATATGTCCAAACTATTTATTTATTTATAAAATTTATAAGCTACCCATCTTGCCTCTATTACTAGCTATTACTACATAGCTAGCAATCTTGTTTCCCCCCCCCCTCCAATAGATGCATATTCAGGAATGCAGGTTCCTCATTTTATTGTCTGATTTATAGAAAATGCCCAGCACTGGTCATATCTTTCTAACAGAAAAAGAAATGCTTAGTGCTATCAAATCAACCTAAATAAAGTTGGCTGCCTGGTAGGAAACAGCAGTCTGAAGATGGATAGCAGAGAATGAAAGAGGTTCTTGCATTGCTGTGAAGGATATGGTGGTAGATTCCATAAGATTTTTAAACCTCTAAATTGGAAATATTGGTAAATATGGAAAATCTTTAGCTTCTAGAGAGATGTTATAAGGCATGAAAATCTGCTCCCATGCTGACTCATTCTTTCCAAAATGAGTTACATTTCACTTTCTCCTTTTTTCTATGCACAATATAACAGTTTGTATAATCAAATCCATCAATTACCCTCCTCAACAGGAAAAGGCTATTGATAAAGTGTCCAGTGCTGACTGACAACTTCAGAATTGCTCTATTTGGACATAAAAATGACAGAAGACTGTCCTATTACAGGAAATATTGTATCACTCAATCAATATCCTGTAGAATGAATGCACAGTACTTTGAGAGGGCATGTATCCTTTCTTAATCCAAAATAGGCCTGCATGCACAAAGGAAACATCAGAATCACATGCAGAAGTTCCTAGCATGCTCACTGGCACGAAGAGAAGCAGTGTGTTTTATTTAAAATGCTTAGAATTGCTAGCTGGCATGGCCTCACCCCTTCCATCCTTCTTCATTTATAGAAGATGGTGTTTTGTATCAGAAAACCTCTTCTCAGTCTAGAGGAAGGGTGTCAAACTCACCACATCACGTGACGTGTCACGACGTATCGCAACTTTATTCCCATTGCTGGAGCTGGGGTAGGCGCGGTTTCGGCATGACGCATCCGGCCCATGGGCCGGCAGTTTGACATCCCTGGTCTAGAGCCATAATTGAGGACCTTGGAAACTCCAAAGTCAGTTCATGGAATAAAGGTGAAGTGTTGGTTTAATGATAACCTACAATATTTTACTATTATCGTGTACTAGAAATTTCAAGACCAGCGTCTTCCTTTCTGGAAGCAGGGATGGAGCATAAACTAAAGCCCAAAACACAGTAGCAACAGACAAAAATCTTAGCTTTCATTCTGAACTTAAGAGGCATGAATTTTATGACTTGGGGTGGCAGACTTTGCTCTTTTCTCAGCAAAATTGTGACTTGCACCTTGTTATTGCCACATTCATCCATGAGCTTTGTACTCATCAAGTGTTTTGAGTATACAGTACTATGATGCTAGACGGCATCTCTCTTTTCAAGAAAGCTCACAGGAGAGACAGAAGCCTCCATGCTCTCTCTACGAATTCCTTCTTTACTTTCAAATGATAGAAAGGCAGCTGGGAGGAATGATTATGCAGCTGTGTTGGAATGATGCAATCTTTCTCCTTGCCTTGCCTTCTCTCACAGGTCAAAAATATTGATGACCCCCAGGGCTTTAGTTAAATATAGGGTAGGCTTCCCATGTGGGGTAGGATTCTCATACCACTCAATATCCTGAGGGGGGGTTGATGAAACCAGAGATGACAAAGTATAGGCAAGCTCAGCTGCACTGAAGTCACAGGGCCTTCTCTTCTTAGCTACTAAAGGACCTCAGGCATCAAGAGAAAAAACGGTTTAGGAAACACAATGATATCAGTGTAATATCAGGGTAAGTACTTAGGCTAATTTGAACAAAGATGGCATCTTTTACTTTAGAATGGTTGTACTCTAATCTTGTTCGACTGAAGTATAAAAAGTGCAATTTTCTCATTAGTTTTCCATTCAACTTTCTTATCAATATAATTTAATCTAGAACCAATTTTCTTATGATTCATAGGTAGGTTTTTTAACATGTGGAACTCATCCTTAATATATAGAC